>NC_079224.1:37773802-37811302 GCF_029633865.1 Lampris incognitus | reverse complement strand
ATTAAGCCAGTAAGGTTTGTTCAGGTTTGTTCAGGTTTGTTCAGTAGTGACACTCAAAGACAGGTTAAGAATAGATGCCAGAAACTTAGAGGTGTTATAGGTCACTGGGTTGATCCTACAAACAATAGGCTGTAATGGCACATCCTGTATCTTAGGTAAACCATACAGGGAACCATACAGAGGGAACGACCATCCCTGAACCGAGGGGAGAGGGGGGGGGCTAAGAGTACATCTGTCGCCATCTTACATTATTACAGTGATTGCAACTATTCCCCAATCCTCTGTCAGTAGTACACATGGCCATTGTGACTGTAGTTAATGGTCACAATAATTTGCATATGAAACTGGTCGTTGGTTTCTGTCGTTATGCCACTGTATTGTTTATAAGGGTGGGGGGGGGGGGTACCTGCAGTCAGCTGAGACTGAAGAGGTCACTTAGATGAGTGATGGAGTTTCTCCCAATAAACGTTTTGTCCAGAACTGATTCAACTTCCTGTGACTTATCATTGTGCTTTCTGGTCTCTCTGACACAGGGCCGCCAGTTTGTGTTCAAGTGAATGTTAGAAAACATTGTCCAAATGGGAACATGTTTCTTTTTAAGTGACTTAAATGTAAAGATGCTTCTTGTTTAGGTGTTTCTCACCACACCCTCGTCAGGGAAAAGGGACGTTCGTTTGTCTTAGTTTTCTACAAAGATGCCTTGTTATCATCATCATTACTACTTTTAGCGATTGTCTAGACACCCAGAGCGCTTCACATTGAAAGGGGTAACCGACCGACCAGAGGCGGCGCTAGTGCAGCGACCAGTGATGATACCCACATCCGGTTTCCCACCCGCAGACACGGCCAATTGTGTCTGTAGGGGAGACTCGAACCGGCGATCCCAGTGTTGGTAGGCACCGGAACAGACCGCCACGCTACCCGGGATTCAGTGTCTTGATCAAGGATCGCTAAACCCCAAACGAGCGAGACATCTACATCTACAGAGAACATCTGGTTGGCCAGATGTTTTTGCTTCATCACTTTCCTCCTTTTATCGTTGCCTTCTTTCTAAGCTGCGTGTAACCAGGGTAGTTAACCGCAGATTTATGTTGGTTATGTTACTGCCCCTTTAAATGAGGCCATCGCTCTTGATAGGCTCCGCCTCCGCACGCAGAGCGCGCGTCAGGCGGCTTTCCCTCGTCGCTGGGTTTTTGCTTCCTCTGTCGTTGGCCTGGTTCGGTCCGTCGGAGATTTTGGCGTGAAAACAGATTCACAGGTAATTAAAGTTCGTGAGCTGAGGTATAACCCCGAACCACAGCAGTTGGCCGAGGCGCTGCTGTTTCGTACTTAGAACTTCGAACATTTGCTATTCCGGTGATTTAGCGGTTGTAGCTGTTAGCTTAGCATGTTAACTACTGTAACCGGTTATTTTCTTGCCCGGTGCGGGATTCGATACGGGGTGTACTGCACCACAAGGCGACGTCACTAACCGCTCGGCTAAAGGGTCAGACCCGTTAGCTAGAGGCTAACGTGTCTTATTAGTAGTTTACACTACATTAGCAATGAAAAAAAAACCGTCGGGATTATCTCGAAGAGGATAAAATTAGTTCATGAATACGTGATAATTGTTTTGTGTGCCTATGAGCCGTATGCAGCCGCTAATCGAGTAAAGTCCCCGGGCGCTGCACGGCGGCTGCCCGCTGCTCCTAGCTACACAGCTAGGATTTGGGCTAAATGCAGAAGAATTGCCCCACGGGGAGTAATAAAGTATCTCAAATCAAATCAAAGTGCCGTGTGTAATATTCAGCTTGCAGGCCGTTAGGTGGCGCACATGGTGTTGAGGCTCATAATTCCTCCTGCAACTAAGCTTCATGTAAGCCATGTATGGAGCCCCTCTAAGCAGCTGGGTGTTTGAACTGTAAAACAATTAGACGTATTTCACTTTTGAGGTGTTTATGTTGAATTCCTGTACTTTGAGGTATACTGTGAATTGCTTTATGATGTACAGTTCTGAGTTAATGAAAATTAATGAAAAAAACAAAAGAAGACATGGTAGGGCAGGAGCTATATTAAAGTAGATCTCAATGGACATCTATTATGGACTTGTGATGAGTAACTGGCCTGCACATGTGTGTAGGCTGTTTTTGTTTTGTTTTTTTGGGGAGTTCGTCAGTTGGACCTGAGTCGTCATCTGTCCACCATCTCATCGGATGTAATTCCACCAACCTCACAGTCATCACCTGGGACATCTTGTTCATTGCAGAAGAGGGCGGTAGGACCTTTGATTGCAGTCATTTTATTTTATTTTCCCTTTATTTTAGTCTTTTGCTTATTTTTATTCTATTAGTTGAACTTTGAAACTCATCTGAGATCTCAGGGGTTTTTTTTGGGGGGGGGGGTTGTGATCCACCAGTTATCTATTTTTGGCCAGTGGTGGATCAACAGGGGGGGAAAAGACAGTCAGTGTGTGGAAAGATATTTTTTAGTTGTAATATATTGTGTGATACTGTGACCTTTTATTTTTGTTCATTGGCTATAATGTAGTTCCTTTTTGCATAACCCATCGATTGTCGTGTGTGTTATTTTGGGGTGGCTATTTCATGTCTACTTTAACAGGCAGACAAGTAAGTTACAGCCAATCTCCTCATTGAATCTAGTTTTGAGACACACCCCTGCTTCCTACCTATATACTATGCACTATCTGTAAAGTGACAGGTCTAGAGGGGATTACAGAAGCGGTGAACCAGCCAGGATATTGGTGCAAATTAGATTCCCCCCCAGTGCATGCTTAGAGAAAAGTACATAACTCAAGAACCCATATTGAACAGAACTTGGGTTTTGTATGGTTGCGTAAATTACTGTTAAGGCATATACAGTCTATTAGACATACGTACAGATAAAAAAAAATTGATCTTTGCAACAAGTTTGACGTGCAGGGGCCTAGTTGCTTTTACGTAACAGGAATAGATGAAGCTTATACTGATAAGGAAATAACAGACTTCTTTAAAGTTAATGGGGACATCGCTAAAATAGTGAGGATCCCTAATGAGTCAGATCAACCAATGGGCCGGACCCTAATATAATACTCATCAGAGCGAGAAATTCAAGACTTGATCTCGCTAGCCTAGGTGACCTGCCAAGCGCTAATGATCCTAGTACTACCTGGCATGTGACGACCATTTGCGAGATGTATCGAGGAGCTTGGCAGAAAATTGGCTCAAAGATGCTTGGCTGAACTGAGTACACTTGCTGGCAGTAGTAAAGTCAGCTTTTGGGATATGCTTCTGAGTGAGGTGCAACATGCTCAGTCTGACCTGGGCCCCCCGCAGAATCCTGATACTTACCTTCAGCCTTCGGATCAGCAGAAAAGCCAGTTGAGTGTCACTGAGTGTCACTCCTTACTGGCGAGAAAATCTCCGATTGCATGACACACATCAAAAAATCTCTTCAGGACTTTTCCGCGACTCAGCCACCTAACCTCCTGGTAGTACAGCACATCACCATACTGTGCATCCATCTCCACCCACAGACCCTTGAACTGGCCGTGTGAAAGGGGATTTGAGCGAATGTGGTTGACTATTTTAATAATGTCATGCATCACAGCTCTCAGCCTGATGGATTTGGCACACAACTGTTCTTGGTGTAGAATGCAGTGGTATTTTGCCACCTTACCTCCACATTCACCAACCTTTGGGGATACAAGTGTGGTGAGGCCAGATTTTCTCCCAACCATGGCAGGGGCTCCATCCATTGTAATCCCAGCTATTCTCTCCCAAGCTAAACCGTTCTTTTCCAGCACTCTCTCAATAGCCGCAAACAAATCCTCCACTTTCATGGTACTGCTTAGTGTCTCGAGGCCAGCCAGTTCTTGTGTTATGTCAAAAGTTTTCACTCACACCCTGCAAAAACACTCAAATCTGCACTGAATCTGAAATATCAGTGCTCTCATCACATGCAATTGAAAAAGCGGCAAATTCAGCAGCTTTTCCCTTAATTTGCTTCCTGATGTCCTGAGACATGTCTTCAATGCGGCGTGTTATTGTATTCCTAGACAAGCCGATTTGGGAGAACAACCTTGCCTGAGAGGGACGCATCAATTCACCAGCCGAAGAGAGGCACTGTTTTACAAACTCCCCAGTGGCAAATGATCTTTTGCTTGTAGCAATCAGGGCTGCAATTTCATAGCTGGCCCGTGTCGTGGTCTCCTGAATTGCCTAGGGCCGGATGAGAGTGCCTTGCTGTGAGCGAAGTTTAGCTAGCAACTCGCTGGTCTTTAGCTTTCGTGCGTCGCCGCGGTACTTTGAAAAAGCTGCTGCATGTTTAGTATCGTACTGTCAGCGGACATTGTACTCCCTCAGTACAGCAACAGATTGCTTGCATATAAGACAGACTGCCATGGAATTCACTTCTGTAAAGAAGGCTTCTTACCAGCTTTGCTTGAAATGCCTTTTATCGGTGTGCCACAGTCTGTCTCTCCATTTTTCTGTTACTCTTGTCTCACTCACGCCAAACTGACTTCCTGCGCAAAGTGTCACTGCCCACCATGCTCAGATTATGAAAAATAATTATCAATAATTAGGGATCCAACATATTAAACATATATTTACCTGTTTACCTCACAAAAATAAAATGGCAATGATTTCTATTCTTTTTTTTTTAATTTATTTCTGATTTTTCCCTTTTTCTCCCAATTTAGTGGCCAATCGATCCCTATTTTAATTCAAACACCCACCTTCGTACTGCATGCGTTCGCCAACTGCATCTCTCCGGCCGGCAGTCTCAAAGGAGACGCCTGGCCACTTTTGTGACAAGGCGAATCCAGGCCAAACCACTGCTTTTCCGACACACCCAGAGACGCATTCATGTGACGAACACAAGCCGACTCCGTCCCCCTCCTGAAGACAGCGTTGCCAATATTGCTGCTTCATCAAGTCCGGCCATAGTCGGATCTGACGAGACCGGGGCGCGAACCCCGGTCCCCAGTGGGCAACTGCATCGACACAAAGCCGATGCTTAGACCGCTACACCACCGCGGACCCTGCAATGATGTCTATTCTAATCTTGGACAAATTTATTTTCTTTTTAATTCGTATTATTATGGGGTTTTTGTTTGGTTTTTTGGTTTTTTTTACTAGAAACATCTGGTGAGCCAAATAGAACCTTTTGGTGGGCTAACTTTAGCCCACAGGCCCCACTTTGGGTAGCCCAGCTCTAGTGGCTCCTGCCACGGGACAACCAGGAGCTGAGGACATCAATTCGAATAGTCCCATAGCATTGACCCATGATGTGAAAGAGGAGACAAGAGAAAGCCACCTGTCACGCTCTCTGCATGAGGAGGCAGAGCATATCGGTAGCTATCAACCTCATTTAAAGGGACAGTAACATAACCAACATAACAAATCTATGGTTAACTACCCTGGTTACATGCGCACTTTCACCTAAAGTACCAGTGGGATTTAGGGGATTCTATTTGCAGAAATTTAATATAATATTCATAACTATGTTTTTATTACTGTATAATCATCTGAAACTACAAATCGTTGTATTTTCATTAGCTTAGAATGAGCACTTCATATCTACGTAGGGGGTGGGTCCTCTTCCACGGAGCCTGCCATATTTCACAGTAGCCCAGAAAGGACAAAGCAAATACAGGCTCTAGAGAGGGCCTTTCACGTTTTTATGTTGAAGTTGCACATTGAATTTGGTGGCGCCGGCACAAATGCACCAGTTGGAAGATGATGAAGAAGAAAGAAGAGGAATTTGTGGTTGCTGGTGCAGGCTAACCATTTTGTGTTGTGAGAAGTTTGCGAACCCACATTTCGACAAATGGAGAATCATTCTTATTATTTTGCACAAAAAAAGCAAGGGAGCATGAATCCTCATCATCAAAGAAGCGAAAACATGATTAAACAAAACAAAATCAGGACAGGCAGAAAACAAGGATAAACATTGTAGTGGCCTTTCCCAGATGGAAATCGCTGATGAGGGACAAATGTTTTCAGAGTGACTCCGAAGTTGCCTGTTTTCTGCTGGACAGGTAATTTAGCCTACCAATCTAAATGCAATCTGTTGTTTGATAGCTTGCTACTGGTACCTGAAGGCCACCCTAGGTTCTGTTACACACCTGGAAAGGGATAGGTGAGTGTAGGGGTATTAATTTGGCTGCAATCTGCAACTTCACCGCTATATGCCACTAAATCCTACACGCGGGTGCTTTAATGTCAAATGCATTGCATTATAATGTATGAAATATGCTATATAAATATTTATTTGCTGATTGACTGATTGTTCAGTTGATTGATTGAATGATTGATTGATTGATTGGCAGGTGATCAGTGCTAATAAAGCACTGGGCCCAGTGTGTCCCATTGCTTTAAAAGAGCCAGGGTTCAGTCTGCAGCGGCTCATACTCCCACGCATGTCTTTTGTTCGATTTGGTTAATTTGGCTTTGTTTCTTTCCACCACACAACACCCATACACCACACACTACACTCAACCTCCATTAATACTGACAGTGCAAAAAGTAATTCAAATTTTCTGTAAAATGTTTAGTGTTTAGATGATAGATTCCTTTAAGTTGTGATATTGTTTTCTATGTCCGCCTCATTGTTGCATCCTCTGGGCCAGCCAAACCAAAACCGACATGATGACAAAAGCTGAACTGAATTGCTAGACAATAAAAAAGGAGGGGGGAATGGAGGTGGGGGGTAGCCTGCTGTTGAGTTTTGAGGGTCTGTGATGGTATCTGTGTTGTTTACGTACAGACTTGTAGGATTAATGTTAACCACAGTGGTATTCCCCTTGGGATTATGAGAAAACAATGGAGGAAGACGTGGGAGGTCCACCAACCACCCCCGTCTCATTGACCTCTGAGAGCGACGGACCTCCAGCCGGCCTGGAATCTGACTCAGCAGTAATGTCAAACTGTCAACAAGCGAGATGGAAAGTGAACAAGAGAGGCAAGAGTCCAATCTTCACAGAGTGCAAACTGTGGAATTAAATCTAGCCTTCTGTGACAAGCAAAGGTTTTATTTGGTGTTGTAAAGTGTTTAATTTGCACAAAAAAAAATTATTTTTCAACAAGTAAATGTTTTATTGACAAGTAACTTTTTTTTATTTCTTTCAAAATGGTGGAACGAACTCCTCGTCTCCAACAGAGCTACAGTGCCATGAAAAATCTGCCCCTGTGAGGACAATTCATATTTGAAGTTTGCTTACATTTAATCTTTCACCATGACCTTACATTGCACCTTAGATAGATGCTTAAAGTCTGTGTGTAATAGAACAAAGGCAGTCTTATAAAGTGTCTTCTCCAGGTGCACAAATAAGGGCCTGTTGTTAATTGTTGGCTGTATGGGAGATTCACTGAGTGTAGCAAGTGTGTATACACTAATTTCAGAATTGGCCTTGGTGGGATGAGAGCTGGAAGACATGAGATAAGGAGGGGAAGAACAGACAACTGCCCTATAAGAGAGACTGTACTGTATTGGTCGGTGCACATTCAAACACCTGGGTTTGAATGCGTCTGTTCATATATTAAAACTGTGTGGCAATACTGTAAGAGATTTTTGTCTCGTTCCTCATGTAATGTCAGAGTGGAATTAAATAATTATGACAGCCCCCTTCCTGATTCCCTTTATTTTTGCATATTTGTCACACTTAGTTGTTTCAGATCTTGCTATAAAATGTCATATAAGATGAAGAGAACCCAAGTAAACACAAAATTCCGTTTTTTGAATAATTTTATTCATCTAAGGAAAAAAGTTATCCAACACCAACTGACCCTGTGTGAAAAAGTAATTGCCCCTAGATGCTCAAGCGATTAACCAAATTTAATTGATCATTGGATTCAGTTAGAGCAGACACACCCAGACCTGGTTACTGCCAGCCCTGTTGAGTCTAAACATGACTTATATAGAAACTTGCCCTCAATGTGAAGTAGGCTGCAAGATCTCAACAAGCAGCAGCACTCAATGCCGCGATCAAAAGAAATTCCAGAAGAGATGAGGGAAAAAAGTTGTTCAGACATATTAGTCTGGAAAGGGTTACAAAGCCATTTTTAAGGCCCTGGTACTCCAGCGGACAACAGTGAGAGCCATTGTCTCCAAATGGAGAAAACTTGGAACAGCGGTGAATCTTCCCAGGAGTGGCCAGCCTACCAAAATTCCTCCAAGAGCACACCGACGACTAATCCAGGAAGTCACAAAAAAACCCAGGACAACGTCTAAAGAACTGCAGGAGTCTCTAGCCTCAGCTAAGGCAATTGTTCATGACTCAACAATAAGTAAGAGACCAGGCAAAAATGGAATTCATGGGAGAGTTGCAAGGTGCAAATCACTGCTATCTAAGAGAAGCATTAGTGCTCGTCTCACATTTGCAAAAAAAAGCACATTACTGACCGCCAAGCCTTTCGGGATACTGTTCTGTGGACAGACGATTAAAAAGTGTAACTTTCTGAAAGACACTGGTCCTGTTATGTCTGGCGTTAAGTAGACACATCCTTTCACAATAAGAAGATCATGCCAACAGTCAAACATGGTGGTGGTAGTGTGATGGTGAGGAGATGATTTGCTGCCTCAGGGCCTGGAAGACTTGCCATTGTTGAATGTGGCAAGAATGACTTCTGCTTTCTACCAGAAAATTCTGAAGGAGAATGTCCGGTCATCAGTCAGTGATCTGAAGCATAACTGGGTTTGGGTTATCCAGCAGGTGTTGTGAAAGATGATCTCCAAGAGGTTGTTGCTGCTAAAGGCGGCCCAACCAGTTATTAAGTTCAAAGGAGCAATTAATTTTTCAAATGGGGGATATGGGTATTGGATAACTTTTTTCCTTCAGTTAATGAAATGATGGTTTAAAAACTAGATTTTGTGTTTCCTTGGGTTCTCCTTCTCTTATTACATTTTGTATGAAGATCTGAAACCATTCAGTCAGTGTGACAAATGTGCAAAAATAGAGGAAATCAGGAAGGGGCCAAATACTTTTTCATGGCACTGTACTTGCTTCTTTCAAGAAGGCCTTAAAACTTTCCTCTTTATGGACTACCTTAATCCTTAAATGGTCTCTGGTGGCATTTTAAGATGAGATAAGCTTAGCCTTTATTATCTCCTTTAGGAGACATTTGTCTTGGGCATTCAAGAGAACACAGTTGACATAGCAGCACACAGCTTTTCCATATACACACAATATATCTTTTATCATACACTGATCCATATACACCAGAACATGTACACCAAGAATATTGCATGCTCCCACATTAATATTGCACCTTCCCCTATTTTCCATTGTACAGATGCCCTACACCAAGATATTGCTTTTTTCCTCCCAATACGAGCTGTAACCCCCCCCCCCCACACACACACACCATCTCTTACTGTTCAGTAGTTTGCGTTTAATTGGCATGTTACCAAAACATTTTGTGATGCCATAATGAATAATAAATTCAATAGCTAACCTGTAAAACAATAAAATAATGTGTTTATCCACTCCGTGGACCCAGAGCCTTTGCAGAAAATGCAAACTGACTGATTTGTGAACAAACATACTCCACTTGATGAGCCCACTGTAACTGAAAATCAAAGTGAATACCAAAGTACTTGTAGGTTGTTACCTGCTCAACTCTCCCTGTTGATTAAAACTGGGCTATGATCCCCAACAGACCTGGGATCAGAGATAATTTTAGTTTGAGTTTTTTTTAGTAACATCAGGATGTGCCCCTCACACCACTGCACAACAATCTCTTCTATCTTTGACTTATACATAGCAATGTCTGATTCTTGTGTCAGTAAACTCAGTATGGCTGTATTGTCAGAAAACTTGATAATATAGTTGTTTGTATGCTGGTTTCTACAGTCATTTGTATATAACGTGAAAAGAAGGGGGGTGCTTATGTAGCCTTGAGGAGCTCCAGTACTTATATAACCTGTATATCAGAGAGAGTTGAGTTAACTTTCACCTGCTGTTGTCTTCCTATGAGAAATGCATGGTACCATCTGAATATATGGGGATTCACCTCTATCTGTTTCAGCTTGTTTAACAGGATCTAAAGGAGTATAGTATTAAATGCTGGGCTAAAGTCCATAAACATTGGTAGTTCTTTTTTTCTGGCGGATTAGATGCTTCCCAGTGGACAGAACCACTTTGCACATGTCAAAAAAGTTATATTCTGATTAAATGCGTTGGGGCATGTAAACACACATCTTATTGAATCACTTTATTTAGAGTCCATGTAAACAGTGAAGTTAGAATCTCTACTCAGATGAATTCAGTTGGGTTGAGGAAATATCGTCCATGTAACGGAAGCTATTGACAGTCTTTGAGACAGGTTTGCTTCTTTGAGGGTGGACCTGAAAGTGGGAATCGGCTGGATGGTGTTACAATCCGAATCTGAAAGGGGGAGGGGGGGGGGTCTGATCTTAGCAGCATATATGTCTTTAATATTACCATAGCATTTGTCCAATTTATGTATTTATTTTTTGGATTTGGATTTTGAGATACTACTATTGATCCCTGTAGGGAAATTATGCTCTGCATTTAACCCATCCTAGCTGTGTAGCTAGAAGCAGTGGGCAGCCGCCGTGCAGCACCCAGGGACCAACTCCAGTTCGTCTTGTCATGCCTCTGTCAAGGGCACAGACGGGATTACTAACCCTAACATGCATGTCTTTTTTTGATGGTGGGGGAAACCGGAGCACCCAGAGAAAACCCGCCGCAGACACGGGGAGAACATACGAACTCCACACAGAGGACGACCTGGGATGACCCCCAAGGTTGGACAACCCCGGGGTTCAAACCCAGGACCCTCTTGCTGTGAGGCGACAGCGCTAACCGCTGCTCCACTGTGCCATATTGGCATATTGCTGGAACCCTGGAAGAGCGAAGTCCATCTGACTGTGATTGAAGTCCCCTTGTACAACTATTGGTGCATCTGGCTTGTTTTTTATATGCTGGTGAACATACTAGTCGGCTACACAAGAGGCAGCTTTGGATGCAGTGACTATGAATCAGTGCCGTCTGTTACTAATGGGCCTTGCTTACTTAAACAGTGTTATTATTGGTGTCTACTATTGAGCCCTTTACTACTTGCACTTCCCATTTTTATGTTCTAATAGCATAATTTACACATTTTTGATGTTTTGTGGCAATGGCAATCTACTTTGCATTTTGATTTTCTTGTCCTCCTCTTGAAGATCGAAGGCACACTTGCGTATATTGAATGCAGTTGACATGACATGCACTCCTGGCTATGATATGATAACCATGAAGCAGATAACCTGCTACTGTACAACTGCACAGAGTCCTAGGGCACTATGACGCCAGTGGGTAACTGCTGAATGTATCTGATAACTGCTGACTGTCTTGTCAGTCACTTCACATTTGCCAAATGAATTAATGTTGCTGAGACTTCAGAGTCTGAGTTTTGAGGAGCCTGATGACATGTGTGCGATACTCCCACATGCGAAATTGAAAAAGAAAAACTACAGATGGATTTGGGCATAATGCCTGTCACTGCAAAAAAACAAAAAAGAAAAAAACCAGAAACGTACCCTTTGGTTTTTGGCCCTAATTGTGCGATAATAGCTGTTGCACAAGTCAGTAACAGCGGGCTAATATGCATCAGATGCTACCTGTCCAGCAGCAGCAGCAGCAGCAGGGGGGGGAAAGGGAGCAAGGACACGACTGACTGGCCAGCATAATGAGAAGGATATGGCCTGCCAGCCTGGGCAGCTGCTTCTCTGGAGGGGCAGTGTGTGTGTGTTTGTGTGTGTGTGTGTGTGTGTGTGTGTGTGTGTGTGTGTGTGTGTGTGTGTGTGTGTGTGTGTGTGAAAGAGGAAGAGATAATCAGGGATGGTGGTTGGTGTGATGTGCCGTACTGAACTGAACTGTAGTTTTTCAATATAGACTTTTTCGGAAAAAAAACCCCCATCCAACACACACCCATGCACGCACAAACACGAATGCTCTTACACACCCATGCACGCACACACAAATACACACAAACCAGCTCCTCAGGATTACCGTGGGAATGCCTGTGGCATTATGTTATTTCATTGAGGTGACGCCTTTAATCCTGAAACAAATCTAGACTTTGTGCTGTGTGTCTCACTTTGTGTGTGTGTGTGCGTGTGCAAGTGTGCACACGTAAGCCCCAATCTCACACCCATTAGACTATGGCTGGCCGCGCAGCAAAGACACCCCACTGCCACTCCCACACGGAAGAGCGGGCAGGATTAGCCAGGCCTATAACCAGCCTAATCTGGGGACAAAACCCCACAATCACCCCCCGCTGCGCCTGAGAGGCGGAGGGAGATTCCCTCTGAGCTGCCCTTCTCCACATTACAAGAGTGTCTTTTGGGGTTAAAGCTACCACCGCTGGGTCCAGCATTAATCGATGTGCATTCACAGCTAAACTGTGTCCGTTTCATCCATATTGATTTCTTCTTTCTTCTTCTGCTGCAAACACTTAGATGGCGGTGCTCCACGGAGATGGAAATGGAGGACTCGGTGTTTTTACGCAACACTCCGTTCTGTGTAGGTATTTAAAGATATTTAAAATGGAGGACTCTGTTTTTGTGCAGCGCTCCGTTCTGTGTAGGTATTTAAAGATATTTAAAATGGAGGACTCTGTTTTTGTGCAGCGCTCCGTTCTGTGTAGGTATTCAAAGACTGAGTGTAGAGCTGTGCTGCATGTGGCCGTGTCTTTATGGGAAAGGCTAAGAGAGCAGTGAGAAACAGCATCAGGCCAAACACTTGAACTAACACAACACAGGATGTGTTGTGTTAGTTCAACACTGCAGCATGTGTGTGTGTGCATGTGTGCACGTGCATGCATGTGTGTGTGGGGGCGTGTGTGTGCATGTGTGTGTGTGTGTGGGGTATGTGTGTGCATGTGTGTGCGTGTGGGCATGTGTGTGCGTGTGCATGTATGTGTGTGGGCGTGTGTGCAATGTGTGTGTGTGTGCGTGGACGTGTGGGCATGTGTGTGTGACTTTGCATAAGAAAATAGTACCCATGTTGTTTTTGAATGTGTGCAGTATCTCAGTGCATGCGGTTGTGGTTATTATTCTTTACGAGGACAAATGCTGCTGCTGCAGTGGTGTGAGTTCTACCCTCTCCAGGAGGAGTGCATGCTAGTTTCCAGGAGGAGTGCATGACGGCACAGTCACAAGGTGTGCCTGGCTGCCAGGGGAGCCGCTCCTGTCACAGAAAGTCTGGTTTCTCTTCAGAACCTGCCTGTTTCATCACTGGTACCAGCCAAGTTTCCCCCCTCTGTTCTCCTGCGCGTTTCCCCTTCATTCTCCCCCTCCAACTCTTCTCCATTTCCATCTTTTCTCTCGGGCTCAGAGGGATCCGTCTCATTAACCACCATCAGCATTTTGCCGTCTGCGTGTGATGTGGCTGTTGTGCGAGCTGGAGGTAGGAGTCGTGTGGGCATGCGATACGACTCTCATTAGGCCAGAAAAACATTGACTTTTTTGCCAAAATTCAGATCTTGTTTTCTCCTCCTTTACGTATCAAAGGCTTCTTCCAATCAACCCCTCAGTGTATGTGTGTGTGTGTGTGTGTGTGTGTGTGTGTGTGTGTGTGCATGCACGTGTGTGTGTGTTATTGTAGTTGGATGTGTGGTAGTGTTTCTTAGAGACAGCTGTTTGCTGATTAAACAAGTTCCTATTGCCAGCTCAGCCTAATTCACCCCTGGCAAAAAACATGACAGAACACAGACGCTCATAGTGATAACCCCCCCACCCCCCCCTCCTCTCTCTCACACACACACACACACACACTCGCGCGCGCGCGCGGCAGAAACCAACACCGTGTGATTGTGGCAGCTAAGTGTTCATCTGAAGTTATTTTCCTTGTTACGGACACCTCCGACTGAGCCTGAAGTTTCACAGAAAACACATTCCTCTGCCGAACTGAGATGATGCAGCTAAAGCACACACACACACACACACATATATATAGTATATATATATATACACACACACACACACACACACACACACACACACACATATATAGTATATATATACACACACACCCTCAACGGTGCTATGGAAATCCTGCTGCAGCGGGATTGAAGCGTACTGTCCAGGCTGGGCGAGTTTTTAACGTTTTATTGCGATGCAACGCAGCCGTCATCACGCTCTCTCCTCCGTGTTTCTATTTTACAATTTACAAACTAAAGGATAAAAAAGGGGCATAAATAATTGAAATGAAATGCTTCACGTAGCTAATTCTTTACAGACACACATACGGTGGACACACACAGACGACGAGCTAATCTAAATGTCTAATTCAACAATTAGAAAAAAAAGTAACAATTTACACAACTTGAACATGAAGCGGTACAGCTCGTTAGTGTTCTTCCCAGATGAAACCTGTAAGAGCTCGTTACTGTTCTTCCCAAACGAAACCTTAAGAGCTCGGAATGATACATTCTGTTCGGCTCCGCTCACACTCTCTAGGAGCTCTGTGTGCATGTACACAATGCACACTTCATATACATGCATTAAAACACGTGTACACACACACACACATTCTCACACACACACATTCTCACACACACGCACACACACACATGCACACACACACACTCATGCGCACTCATGCACACATTCATACACACACACTCATGCACACACACTCGTGCACAAACACACACTCACACTCCTCCACACACACACACACACACTCATGCCCACACACTTACACACTCATGCTCATGCACACACACTCACACACACACGTATGCAAGCTGGCAAGCTAATACAAACAGCATCATTGTTCATGATGAGCTGAAAGCAGCAGTAGAGGATGATTGAAGCCATTCTGCTGTGCACAGCCTTACACACCACCCTTCAAAGGACAAATAATAATGACGAATGAAAAACTGAAGCAATAAAAGGATGAGGGTTCAGCCCAAGCCTTTAGTAGCTTATGCTGTCTTGTGTCCACAGGACGGAAGTTCACAAAAGTGCTGCTTTCCTCACTTTCTCTGTTTCCTCTATGTAAATTGTGTTTCCACGGTTGAAAGGTCCCTCTAAAGTGCATGGATGAGGTAAATAAAATTCCTCGGAAAACACGGTTGTACTGATCTCCCGGCTCAGACCGGAACCATCCTGTCCTCTAAGTGTTGCATTTGGGAAAGCATTTCATGCTGCAAACTGGCAAGAATTATGTCCTGGTGTGACAGTGTGATGATCCCAATCCTGTCCATCTCCCTGCAGGCACACACACAAGCAGAGATACGAGGACACACATTTAAAAACAGGCTTATTTTGCAAGGATTTCATCACGAGGATGTGTTAGTGGTTTCATAAGATGCCGCCGGGTAATTTATTAACTACTGTTATTAAATTCAGTAAAACGGCAATTGTAGAGTTAGACGCACTGCCCAAAAGTGTGGAAGACACAAAAATGCAACACTTAGAAATATATAAACTAATGAAATACTGTTGTGTTTGCAGTATAATTAGCGACAGTACTACTAGAAGCATGTTCTGCAGCCGGTTCTTGCACATAGTGTTGTGATTTCAGTTGTATTCGGAGTAGGAGGACTCACTGGTGGGTGAGGGCCAGGAGGCTGTCGAGGCTGGTGTATCCAGCTGCTGCCAGCGTGTCTCTATACCGCTCCATCCCCATGGCCTGCAGCCATTCACATACCGACCACTCCGTCACGCACGCCTCCGGTACCACCGACACACACACCTCTGGACCAACCCCGGGCTCCAACACGGTGGCGTTGGGTCTGAGGATGCAAAAATGAAATGACAGACAGAGATGTTAGAAATACATCCATTATCCAAGCCGCTTATCTGAATCCGGATCGCGGGGATGCTGGAGCCTATCTCAGCAGTCATTGGGCGGCGGGCGGAGACGGGGAGAGCCCCTGGACAGGTCGACAGGCCATCACAGGGCCGACACACACCCTTATTCACACCTAGGGACAATTTAGTATGGCCGATTCACCTGACTTACATGTCTTTGGACTGTGGGAGGAAACCCACGCAGACACGGGGAGAACACGCAAACTCCACACAGAGGACAACCTGGGATGGCCCCCAAGGTTGGACTACCCCGGGGCTCGAACCCAGGACCTTCTTGCTGTGAGGCGACCGCACTAACCACTGCGCCACCGTGCCGCAATGTTAGAAATCGGGGACATTTTGAAATTTGACATTTGAATCTGCAATGAGAGACTGGAGTGACCATGTGAATATACTGTGCAGACTCCATCTACCTAAGTTATAAGTCTGAGTTGGTTGTGTGAAAAATGGGGCGAGACAATGTCACCGGGTGCAGTAAAAAGTACTAAAGTAAATCCTCTTAACAGGATCAACAGGAGAGTGAGGCTCTCAAATGAGCAAAATTGAAATTCTATTCGTTTTTATGGGTTAAATGAATATGTGATATCGCATGTTTCCAGGTGAATGTGCAAAATATACAGAGGAGAATATGCAAATGAGTAAAGTTTTTTAAATTTTTATTTTGATATACTTTATTAATCCCTGTGGGGAAATTATGCCCTGCATTTAACCCATCCTAGCTGTGTAGCTAGGAGCAGCGGGCCGCTGCCGTGCAGCACCCGGGGACCAACTCCAGTTCTTTCCATTGCCTTGCTCAGGGGCACAGACAGGAGTATTAACCCTAACATCCATGTCTTTTTGATGGTCGGAGGAAACCCACTGCAGACACGGGGAGAACATGCAAACTCCACACAGAGGATGACCTGAGATGACCCCCGAGGTTGGACAACCCTGGGGCTTGAACCCAGGACCTTCTTGCTGTGAGGTGACAGCGCTAACCACTGGGCTACCGTGCCGCCCAGATGTACAACTAATGTGATTTACCGAACGTGGAAGTAACTGCGGGGCAGGTCATGATGTTTACAGTTACCTCTCTTTCTAGGAAATCCTTTTCAAGGACATTTTTCACAACTTTTAATTGGACGAACATGACAGCTGTCATGCACAGAAGGTCATAATATTCAAGCATTTATTGCCAGTGGAGGCCTCAATGGTCTCTGAATGGACTGTGCAACTTTTATCTGGTACCTCCCAAACTTCTACCTCTGATGTGACATCTCAGCAGCTAAAATTATACCATCTCAGCTAAAAAGTTACCCCAAATTATGCTATCTCAGCAGGTGAAATGACTACTTTACAGCCTAACTTCACCATTTTCCCTGACTTAGTAATATTTCTGAGGCATCTGCTCAACTTTGATCATATCCCATGTATTTTCCATGACTGGGAAACTAGTCTATGGGTTTCCAGGTTTTCCCGGACGCGCGGGAACGCTGATTAGCCAGAGATTGGTTCAGAGATGATAGCTCCAGCGGCGAGGGCAACGTCCACCAAATCAGTGTATGTGGATAATGGAGAATGGGGGTCTTCTTCGGTTCTTCTAGCTTAATGAGTAATTTTGCTTTTGTAGCCATGAGACCGTAGAACAGCCTCCCCTATCACATCTGGTCCATCCCCGCCATCGACATTCATGTCCCATCTCCAAACCCATTTATTTTCCTCATCTTTCAAAACCCACATAACCTGCCACCGTGCATGTCTGATTCCCTGTTTATGTGCCTCGTTTTAAACGTCTCCTTAGTTTTTGCATACTGTTCTTTTCTCTTAGTTCTTCATGTATTTTTATTTTCTTTATCATATTTACAACCAACAGACAGGAATGGCATGCAAATAGGAAGGTGGGGTGGCTACAGGTTAACAACATGGAGGATACAGAAATAGAGATCGACGTGCATGGACATGATGTGCAGTGAACGATTGCTGTAGGGAAAGACATTTAAATAAATCGTTATGCGACAGTAATAATGACTAGTAAAAAATAATGATGGCAAAATCAAAAGCAAAAAACAGTTTCAGTGTTGTGTGTTTGTGTCTGTGTGCGTGTTTCCACTTGTATGTCCACCTCTAAAGCGTGTACATGTGTTTGCAAGACTGCATGTGTGTATGATCCTATTTATGTCTGCCTGTGAATGTACATGAAATTTTTTTTTTTTGTGGATTCCCCCCCCCCCCTTTTTCTCCCCAGTTGCATCTGTCCAATTACCCCACTCTTCCAAGCCATCCCAGTCGCTGCTGCGCCCTCTCTGCCGATCCGGGGAGGGCTGCAGACTGCCACATGCCTCCTCCGATACATGTGGAGTCGCCAGCTGCTTCTTTTCACCTGACAGTGAGGAGTTTTGCCAGGGGGACATAGCATATGGGAAGCTCATGTTATCCCCCCCCCCAGTTCCCCTTCCCCTCTGAACAGGCGCCCCTACTGACAAGAGGAGGCGCTAGCTCAGTTACCAGGACATATACCCACATCCGGCTTCCCACCCGCAGACACGGCCAATTGTGTCTGTAGGGACGCCCGACCAAGCCGGAGGTAACATGAGGATTCGAACAGGCGAGCCCCGTGTTGGTAGGCAACAGAATAGGCCACCACGCCACCCGGACGCCCCACATGTTGTTAGTCTGTGTGTGTTGTGGCACTAGCTCACCGTGCAACTCCAGAGATTTCAGACGATTTGGATACTTTTCACTGAATTTTTCTGATTATTCTTTTTTTTTTGTAAGGCTGAGTTTTGTTCCAGTGTTAGCTGTTCTGTTAAATGATTTAACCACTGTGAGATTGTGAGGTTTTTTTTTTCTGTTTTTCCAATTTAGTAAGATAGTTTACTTGGCGATAGTTAGGGCTGGTGTCGTTTGTTTTTGCGGTGTGTCAAGTCTACCCAGCTGTCCCTGTGTGCACAGTGACGGGGATAGAGGGATGCTTTCTTTCCAGAAGCGTTACACTGGTGGACAGATCCAGAGTGCATGGAAGTGGTGGTCAGTTGTGTTAAAGCTATAGCCACTTCCATGCAGCATGCATGGTGCATACAGTGAGTGTGTAGTATATCTGATCCGGCAAGTCCCATTATGTGCAACTTGTGTGGTGTAATATGTGAATAACTGTACTGAATTAGTCTTGTGTTGGTGTTGTTGCACATGATGAAGGTGTTTTTGCGTAATTGAGTGCAGAAGTCATTATTGGTGCTGATGTTGAGATGGTTTTCCCGTTTATTGATTGGAAGAGGAGTGCATGGTGGAGTCAGTGGAAGATAAAAGTTTGTATAAGTGTGACTGAGGTGTGTTTGAGTTAGCAGTTTTACTGATGTTGATCAAAGAAGGTTGAATCAGTTCATGTGGATACAATGTTTACTGACTGATACATTTCATCACTCATCTAAGTGACCCCTTCAGTCGACTGCAGGTATCCCCGCCCTTATAAACAGTACAGTGCCTAACGACTGAAACCAACGACCAGTTTCATATGCAAATATGGGCGTGACCTTTTGCATATGAAACTGGTTGTTGGTTTGGGTGGTTATGCAGCTGTATTGTTTATAAGGGCGGGGATACCTGCAGTCAGTTTAGACTGACGATGTCACTTAGATGAGTGATGAAATGTATCTGTCAGTAAACATTGTATCCACATGAACTGATTCAACCCTTTGATTTTCTTACCTGGAGTGTTGAGCATGCATCAAGACAATTTACTGATGTTGCCTTATGGGGGGGTGGGGGTGGGGGAGGTTATTGGATTTTGTCTTGACTGCATGCTTTAATTGAGTGTATTGTAAGTATTGCCCCTTCCCAAATACCATGCATTTGCATTAACCGTTGGAAGGTAGGTAAAGTATTATTTTCAAAGCTGTGGTGTAGATGTGTTATGCCTTTTTTCCTTCCATCCGTCATTAACGAAAGATTTATATATTCTTTCACGTCCTTAATATATGTATATATGTGTGATGTATACTTTATATTTTACTCTTTTAGCACCTTTTCTTTTTACCACTTCACTTATAAACCCCTTTGGTCAACAAATTTGTTTTTAAATGTGCAGTATTATTAATTTAGATTTGATCATCTGCTTCGTCCTTTGTGCACATATCACGTTGACTGGCTCACTGATCACAACTGTTTGGTTTTATAAGATTAACATTTCTTTGCTGCAACTCGGCGAGGTGTTGGTGTTCCACCAACGCTTCTAATTACCGTGGATCAAATTTTTTCCTTTCGCGTCGTCTTTTTGGAAAGCTTCCTCCGTGGTTGAAAGAAATCCAAACATGCAAAACCCACACGTTACAATCTGTGGTTTGGGATCTCGGTAAGTCAGGCCCAGTGTGTCTCTTAGGGGGCGTGTGTGTGTAGGCCTGTGCATTTTGTTGTGTGTGTGTGTTGATATGTGTTTGTTTGTGTACATTTGTCTATGCAGCTGCTTGTGTGTGGGCACATGCACCTGTCCGCTCCTGTTCGACGTAGCGTCCCCGGATTGCGGATAAGTTTATCCAGCATGTTGAGGATCTGGCTGAAAGTGGGTCTCTCCGATCGCTCTCTCTCCCAGCAGTCCAGCATGAGCTGGTGCAGCACCACGGGACAGTCCATCGGGGCGGGCAGACGGTAGCCCTCGTCTATTGCTTTGATCACCTACAGGAAGTGGAAAAGGTCGTCGCAAGAGCGGTTAAATTAGCCGTCGCCAATGCATTACAGGAGCGCTAATCTGTCTGCAAAAGTTGTCAAAACGCTTGGCTCGCAACGGCGATAATTACTCCTTATTTTATGCAGCTTTGATATTTTACATATTCCTGATGGTGGGGAAGTTTGACTGATCTCAAAAGCCTTCCTGCTGCTATTTAAAAAAAAAAAAAAAGATTATCTGTCAGATGGGCTTGATCAGGACTCAAAACACCCAACAGATTGCAGCTCTCTGCTCTTCTTTGCTGTTCATTCCAGGTCTATTGACCTCTGCACCTCTTGAGCCTAGCCATCCTAAACTCGCCAGGGGGACGTAGCGCGTGGGAGGATCACGCTATCCCCCCCCCCCCCAGTTCCCCCTCCCCCCTGAACAGGCTCCCCGACCGACCAGAGGAGGCGCTAGTGCAGCAACCCGACACGTACCCGCATCTGGCTTCCCACCCACAGACACAGCCAATTGTGTCTGTAGCCAGAGGTATCACGGGGATTCGAGCTGGCGAGCCCCGTGTTGGTAAGCAACGGAATAGACCGCTAAGCTACCCGGGCGCCCCATATCTTTAATATTTTACATATTCCTGATGGTGGGGAATTTCGACTAATTTCAACAGCCTTCCTGCTGCTATTTTTTAAATGATTCATCTGTCAGATGGGCTTGATCAGGACTCAGAACACCCCACAGGTTGCAGCCCTCTGCTCTACTTCGCTGTTCATGTGGTCTGTTGACCTCTGCACCTCTCAAGCCGAGCCAATCCTAAACTCACACACACGTGGTGGCATCTGTATCACGTTATTCGTACCAAGGATGGAAGAGCAAACACAAATTGAATAAGACTCACATATCATGTAACTCCATTGCTGAGGATGATACCGCAGCTTCGTCCGATGCAGATGCTTATTGACATCGTAAATAAATATCTTTTTTCTCCCCGATTATACTTGGCCAATTATCATATTTTCTGAGCCATCCCGGTCGCTGCTCCACCCCCCTGCCGACTACCACATGCTTCCTCCGATACATGTGGAGTCGCCAGCTGATTCATCAGGGGGACATAGCGCGTGGGAGGATCACCTATTCCCCGCAGTTCCCCCTCCCTCCTGAACAGTCACCCCGACCGACCAGAGGAGGCGCTAGTGCGGCAATCAGGACACATACCCACATCCGGCTTCCCACCCGCAGACACGGCCAATTGTGTCTGTAGGGACGCCCAACCAAGTCGGAGGTAACACGGAGATTCGAACCGCTGATCCCCGTGTTGGTAGGCAACAGAATAGACCGCCACGCCACCCGGACAGCCTTGTAAATTAGTATCTAAGCCACAGTCTGACTCACTAGTGCTTGAGAGCCATCGGCCCGTATGAAAAGGTCGTCATGCATTCGAGCAGGTAGAAATCACTCACGTCTTGGTTGTTCATGTCCCAGTAGGGTCTCTCGCCGTAAGAAACCACCTCCCACATGACGATGCCGTAACTCCACACATCGCTGGCCGAGGTGAACTTCCTGTAAGCGATGGCCTCTGGAGCAGTCCATCTAATTGGAATCTTCCCCCCCGGAGAGTGGTATGTCCCAGGTGCCTCCTGCAGCAGCAGTGATATTTGTACTGGTTCAGTGGGCAGTCGGCATCCACATTCTACTTGTCCAGTCATTCATCCACTTCTTCATTACTTTATTCCTTTATTAATTCTCGATCAGAGCGGGTATCACGGCTGTGAGGTGAAAAGCTTTCATAACATATAATGATAAGCCTGGATGGAAGTTCTTATTTACTTGCTGACAACTGAGCTCTTTTAAAAGTGTGTGTTTTCAATGGGTTTTATGGGTCAGTGGGTTCGTTCATTGCAGCGCACAATGACAAGGTTGAACATTTCTGTTTAAACACAACAAAATGTTAGAATGACAGCAGAACAAGGCCGTTTGGATAGCTTGTACATCAGTATGTGTGTGTGTGTGTGCAGGCGTGCACGAGTGCGTGCCTCACCCGTGTGGTGTAGGCGGCCTCGGGGTCATCCTCCAGAACTCGACTCAGGCCGAAGTCGGACACCTTGCACACCAGGTTGCTGTTGACCAGGATGTTTCGAGCGGCCAGGTCTCGGTGCACGTAGCTCATGTCTGACAGGTACTTCATACCAGAGGCGATGCCACGCAGCATGCCCACCAGCTGGATCACCGTGAACTGGCCGTCATGCTTCTGCAAACACAAAAGGGAGAGATTGATTTGTCAATAGGACAAGCCCACTTGTAACGTGGACCTGCAAAAACAGCCCAAATATGACACAGGTTAAAAACCTCTGCATTCAGCGCTTATTGACATCTTGCAGATAAAAAAACACCATTCCTCATCTATTTTTGTATGTTTTATTGAAAATATCATGATGTCATAAGAATGCATGCAGGTACCCTGAGGAAGGTGTCCAGGGAGCCGTTTTCCATGTATTCTGTGATGATCATCAGCGGCTTGCCTGGAGACGTAAAACCCATGTGCATTCAGAGACGTCATATAGAAACTCCACCTCACATGGCACAAAAGCTCAGATACTGCTAGAGCAGTATACCTTAACTGCTACAACCAAAACCTTAATACGCCTTTATGAAAAGTGGTTCTGCTTTGCAGTCACCTCACCAAGCCTTCATTTCTCCCTCATCGCAGCATCAGTGTACAGATTTCCTCACCATTAAGATGTTTGTGAAGGGTTTTGTGAAGAACTCACATCTGGTGACCACGCCCTCCAGCCTGATGATGTTAGGGTGCTCAAACTGTCCCATGATGGACGCCTCGGACAGGAAGTCCCTCCTCTGTTTGTCGGAGTAGCCCGTCTTCAAGCTCTTGATGGCCACGTAGATCTCCCTCTTTCCCTGGGCATGGAGCCGACCGCTGCACACTTCCCCAAACTCACCTTCACACACACACACACACACACACAGCATCCATTGACGTCAGTAACAAAGTAAAAGTGTGTGTGTGTGTGTGCATGTAGTGTGTGTGTGTGTGTCTGCTCTTGTCAGACTTACCCATGCCAATGACCCTCTCAATGTGAATGTGACTGATGTCAATCTCTTTGGCAAACTCGTGGATGGCCTGGTCGGGATCTTCATAAGTGAACGGGTCCACATAGATTTTAACTCCTGTGGAGGCATAAGGAGGGGTGAGGAGGGGCGAGGGCATGAAAAACAAACGCTGTTAAGGCTAGAACGGCTGCATTTATCATGCAGGTGTTTATAGCAATGAATGGATAAGTGTTTGTGTGTATATCTGCCTATGAATGTGTGCATGAGAGAGAGAGAGAGCGAGAGAGAGAGCAATACTGTATTTGGCAATACTGTACTTTGTTATGGTCATGCTAATAAAGCAATTTGAATTTGAGAGCAAGAGAGAGAGGGAGGCAGAGAGAGGGGGAGAGAGAGAGCAAGAGATAGAGAGAAGCAGAGAGAAAGAAAGGGAGGCAGAGAGAGAGGGAGAGAGACAGAGAGGTAGTGAGAGAGCGCAAGAGAGAGAGATGGAGTGGGACTTCTTTCCATCTTTCAGGCTCTTTATGTGACTGCGCAGCATCAGCCTACCGGGGTTGAGATGCTTCTCTTCCTCTGAGTCCTGCTTGGTTGTCCCGTACTTCCTCCTCCTGGAGAGAAAAGAGATGATAGACCCGGAGGAGAGATAGATAGATAGATAGATAGATAGATAGACAGGGAGGAGAGATGGATAGATAGACAGACAGGGAGGAGAGATGGACAGATAGATAGACAGGGAGGAGAGATAGATGGATAGATAGATAGACAGGGAGGAGAGATGGACAGATAGAGAGACAGGGAGGAGAGATAGATGGATAAATAGACAGGGAGGAGAGATGGATAGATAGACAGGGAGGAGAGATGGATAGATGGATAGACAGGGAGGAGAGATAGATAGATAAATAGATAGACAGGGAGGAGAGATGGATAGATGGATAGACAGGGAGGAGAGATGGATAGATAAATAGATAGACAGGGAGGCGAGATGGATAGACAGGGAGGAGAGATAGATATAGATAGATAGGGAGGAGAGGAGAGAGTGACGGCACAGAAATTGAAAAAAAAAAGGTTGGGGAGTTAGTTTCTGCTTTCCCATTGTTTCCGATTCACCACACACTTGTGTTGTGTCATGTCGTGTCGTGTCGTGTGTTTACTACAGGTGAGTAAAGCGGGGAGGTCGGCGGGACTGTGGTGTTGTGTTGTGTCGTGTTGTGTCGTGTGTTTACTACAGGTGAGTAAAGCGGGGAGGTCGGCGGGGCTGTGGTGTTGTGTTGTGTCGTGTTGTGTCGTGTGTTTACTACAGGTGAGTAAAGCGGGGAGGTCGGCGGGGCCGCGGTGTTGTGTCATGTCGTGTTGTGTCGTGTCGTTATGTGTGTTTCCTACAGGTGAGTAAAGCGGGGAGGTCGGCGGGGCCGCGGTGTTGTGTCATGTCGTGTCGTGTCGTGTCGTTATGTGTGTTTGCTACAGGTGAGTAAAGCGGGGAGGTCGGCGGGGCCGCGGTGTTGTGTCATGTCGTGTTGTGTCGTGTCGTTATGTGTGTTTCCTACAGGTGAGTAAAGCGGGGAGGTCGGCGGGGCCGCGGTGTTGTGTCATGTCGTGTCGTGTCGTGTCGTGTCGTTATGTGTGTTTGCTACAGGTGAGTAAAGCGGGGAGGGTGGCGGGGCCGCGGTGTTGTGTCATGTCGTGTTGTGTCGTGTTGTGTCGTGTCGTGTTGTGTGTTTCCTACAGATGAGTAAAGCGGGGAGGGTGGCGGGGCCGCGGTGTTGTGTCGTGTCTTTCTCCTGACGCACAACGCATTATATTCACTGACTATTTCAATATGAGACTGCAGCAGGAAGAGAGGAGGAGGAGGAGGGCGGAGCAGTGGCCTGCGGAAAGGATGGAGGAGAGACGGATGAAAGCGTGTGAGGGAGGGAGGGGGGAGGGGCAGTGCCTCAGGTGCCGCGAGATAAAAGGTGTTTTCTATTAAACAAAGGAACTGTTGCAAACACCTTTGTGGGTGAGCAGGTGCATCTGTGTGTGTGTGTGTGTGTGTGTGTGTGTGTGTGTGTGTGTGTGCGTGTGTGTGTGTGTGTGTGTGTGTATGTGTGTGTGGGAGCCACCAGAATATCTGACCCAGGAGCTGTGTTGTTGAAAAGACAGTAATGACAAGTCAGGGACAAAAGGATTATCACTGTCTCCACTCTAATCCCCTTTAAAGGCCCCAGGTAACAAACAAACACACACACACACACACACACACACACCACCTAGCCACACACAGGCAGAGGAATTGGTTTCTTGTTTGTGTGTGTGTGTGTGTTTATATACTTATTTGTGAATAACATGTCCACGTGGTTAAAGCAAGGGTGAATATTAGAGCATGTTGTAAACACCATTCATGTGTTACTTTAGTGAGATGTGTGTGTGTGTCTCTATGTGTGTGTGTGTATGTTTGTGTGTGTGTGTGTGTGTGGGTGTGTGTGTACCTGCGGGTAATGATAAAGACAGCAGTTGAAATCAGCAGCAGAATTCCAACACCGCTGACAGACAACAACATGAGGGCGGAGTTGACTCCCTCTCCAATCAGAGGGAACGGATCTAACAGAGGGAAGACGCATGAAACAAAAACAATAAATAAATTAAAACCCCAGCACAACAGACTACATCATGTAAACAGGAAAGGTGGAGCGGCTGATAGCAGCGAGGTAGTGAAGTCCATGTGATACCTGAGTTAGTGTAATGTAATCTACATCATGTAAACAGGAAGGGTGGAGCGGCTGATAGAGGTGGGGTGGTGAAGTCCATGTGATACCTGAGTTGGTGTAATGTAATCTACATCATGTAAACAGGAATGGTGGAGCGGCTGATAGAGGTGGGGTGGTGAAGTCCATGTGATACCTGAGTTGGTGTAATGTAATCTACATCATGTAAACAGGAAAGGTGGAGCGGCTGATAGCAGCGAGGTAGTGAAGTCCATGTGATACCTGAGTTGGTGTAATGTAATCTACATCATGTAAACAGGAAAGGTGGAGCGGCTGATAGCAGCGAGGTAGTGAAGTCCATGTGATACCTGAGTTAGTGTAATGTAATCTACATCATGTAAACAGGAAGGGTGGAGCGGCTGATAGAGGTGGGGTGGTGAAGTCCATGTGATACCTGAGTTGGTGTAATGTAATCTACGTCATGTAAACAGGAAGGGTGGAGCGGCTGATAGAGGTGGGGTGGTGAAGTCCATGTGATACCTGAGTTGGTGGAGAATTCCACCGGGGCGCTGAAGTCTCCGTACCCGGCGGCCGTGCGGGCGCGGACGTGGAAGACGTAGACGGTGAGGGCGTTGAGCCCGGTGACATCAGCGTTCTGAGATGGCGTCCTCATTATGCGATAGGACCTCTCTTTCTGATCCTGATTGATTGGAGGAGAAAAAAAAAGGGGGGGCAGCCCCTGTCAATGCCTTATCGTCAAACAAATACAATCAGCCTGCCAATATATTGACGTCAGCCAGCTGGCCAGCCGGGCTGCTTTAACCCACGGCGCCTCACCTTCTCGTAGAACTTGACCTCGTACTCCAGGATGACCCCGTTGGGCCGATCTGGTTGTCGCCATGACAACGACAAGCTGTGCCTGGTGACATCGCTAGCTTGGATGGATGTGACTGGAGACGGAGCTAAGGGAGAGGGAGGGAGAAAAAAAGACAGAGAAGGAGATGGAGAAGGAGGGAGTGGCGGAGTGTTAAATTGGGAAGTCAGAGGTCATGAGACAGCCCCCCCCCCTTTCTCTCTAATTGTATCCATCCAATTATCCCACTCTTCCGAGCCGTCCTGGTCTCTGCTCCACCCCCTCTGCTAATCCGGGATCTGCCAATCTCCTCCGATACATGAGGAGTCACCAGCTACTTCTTTTCACCTGACAGTGGGGAGTTTCACCAGGAGGACGTAGCACGTGGGAGGATCACGCTATTTTCCCCCCCCCCCCAGTTCCCCCAACCGACCAGAGGAGGCCCTAGTGCAGCGACCAGGACACATACCCACATCCGGCTTCCCACCCCCAGACATGGCTGATTGTGTCTGTGGGGACGCTTGACCAAGCCGGAGGTAACACGGGGATTCGAACCGCCGATCCCCGTGTTGGTAGGCAACGGAATAGACCGCTACACCACCTGGACGCCCCCACTAGACAGTTTAAGGGCGGATTACAACCACGATTTGGCTGCGATGACAGATTTTCAAGATGGAGAGTCTGCACAAAGTAGGTCACCGTGGACAGTCGGCACATGTTGTCTTGTGGTGCAGGAAGAGCCACAGCTCTCGCTTCCCGGCTGAGTTCTAAACCAGCCGGAGCGCTGAGGTTACATCCTGTTTATGACTCAGATCTGGTCTTACCATGCTGACGTAGTCTGAGCTGGTCATGACAATAAAGATGGGCTCCATTTTTTTTAATTATATATATATATATATATTGAAAATGCCGTCCTTGCTAACTTACACCAGCGGCAGCGCTCTGTCGTTGCTCTTCTGCCCTTTCAACGGATGCCGGCAGGGTCCGCCATTCCCACCCCCCGGTATTTAGGTGTAGTGGCACACGCACAGGGAATGTGTCAAGTATGCCATAAAAGGCAAAGAGACAAGGAGAGAAGAAGAATGCGGAAGAGAAAGCGATAGGTGCTAAATTACAAAGCTAAATATTATCCAACGCTTAACGAGGGTTTAATTAAATGTATAGATATGGCTTGATGCGGCTCAGTACCAGCACCTCTTCCTCCAACATGTGCAGGCTGGTTTATCTTCTCATTGCACTCCTACTGAAATGGTGCACAGCAAAATCCACGGCCGTTAAAAATGACTCCCTGCAGGTGAACGCCTCGTGCATGTTCTGGATCGTGTTGATTCCAGCTGGAAGTCTGGGATTTGCCATTATTATGATCACCAGATGTTTCCACGGCCCCCAGAAGTTACCCACCTTAGGCGTGTGCACGTTTTAAGATTGGAAAAATTCAAAACCTGCCAGTTTCAGTCGTGGACTCTGCAGCGCCTTGTCTTTTCCAGAGGTGGTGCAGGCTTTACAAGGGCTGCGTCAGGTTTGGAGAAGCACAGCAGAGCCTTGCAGCGTGGTGCAACTCCTCACTGTGCAGCATGCTGAATGCATGCGCATGCAACCGCAGGGAAAACGGGGTGGCCCTGTGACCCGGTATTCCCGAGGACTAGCCCAAATCACACCCCTTCTTCCTGTGATCCGCAGGGACATCTCTCATCCTCCCCCACATGCATCTCTCAATCCTCCATCCTACTCCAGCTGTGTGTCCTGATCGGGGGCTGGTATCGTCCCGGGCCAGATGGCGAGTGTCTGCAGGTTGGGCTCGACACATTCCAGGCACACACACACACACACACACACACACACACACAGCGGAGTTATTTCCCCGGGCACCCGGGGGCCCAGCAGGTGTGTGTGTGTGTGTGTTTGCGGTGCTACCGTTAAGACTCAAGGCAGTGACAGTTAAGATGTAGCAGCGTGCAGGGAAAAGCCCCGGCGGAGCTAAGCCAGAACATGTGTGAGAACCGCCCCACCTTCTGGCCCACACGCTGATACCCCGAAATGAAACACGTCATAAAAGTTGCAGAACATTTCCGAAGCACTTCTGGGGGCGAGCGGGCCAGCGCCTCCATGCACGCACGAGCGTGCGAGCGAACACACACCCAGCCATCCCCACACAACCCGCGGCAATGTCTCGCTTCCGCGGTTATGAGCGGCGGCGGCCGTCGGATATTGCCTCTCGGTTGACACAGAGAGGGGTGAGAGGCAGTTAGTGTTGAGTTGACCCACTTACGGGCGAAGGCCATAAACTCATATGGTGGCAATAGCACATTCTGATCACAACACCAGCACAAATACAGGAGCACGTGTGGCTGTCGCACACACACGTACACAATTATATATACACACACACAAAGACACACACATACAGACACACAGATATACACACGTGCACACACGTACACAAACATAGACACAGACACACAGATACACAAACATGTACACACACAGATACAGGCACACACACAAACATACACACACATAGACACACAGACACACACACGTACACAAACATATACATATAGACACACACGTACACACACACATACAGACACACAAACATATATACACACATACACAAACATATATACACACACGTACACATATATACACACACATACAGACACACACACACGTACACAAACATTACACATACATACACACACGTACACACACTTACAGACACACACACACAGATATACACACACGTACACAAACATACACATACAGACACACACGTACACACACTTACAGACACACACACACACAGATATACACACATGTACACAAACATACACACACACATACAGACACACACGCACACACACACATACAGACTCACACACCTACATATATACACACATACAGATGACACACATGTACACAGACATATACACACAAATACAGACACACGTGCACAAACATATACACACACACACACACTCACCGGCCTGGTTGGTGGTGACGGTGACAGACACGCTCTGTCCTGCCCCTGCACCGCTGGCCTGGGAGACCCCGTTGTGTGCGTGGATGATGAAGGTGTAGCAGGTGTGGGCCCTCAGCTCGCTCACCACCACCCTGGTGGTCTTCAGGGCCGTCCGGCCGGGGGAGAAGAGCACGTCCGGCCCACACGGCTTGCAGAGTCGATGGTCAGAGATGGACTCAGAACCGAGCGCTGGAAAATCCCCGGGCGCCGGCCAGCTCTGGACCACGCCCCTCCCAAACTGGACCCCGGAGCCGACGAAGCCCTGGTCGGACTGCATCCCCGGCCCCCCAGGCTTGGCCTCGGCCTCAGACAGGGTACGGTTCCCCCGCGGGGTCTTCTCTCCGGATTGAACCCGGCCGCCGGAATGACTTTCCCCCGGACAGATGAGGCAGTCCAGGCTGTAGCTGGTGTCGGACCGGCCCCCCAGCCGGCGCGGGGGGCTCCACTCCAAAACCACCGACGTCTCGTTCACTGCAGAGATGGGCTGCTGCGGGGCCGAGGGGGCCTCTGGGGGACACGCAGGGAGAGGAAGGGGCATAAATGAAACGAACCCAGCGTTTCAGTATTAAATGGGTTAAGGAGATGGGGGTGAGACGGGGGAGGGGGGGGGATTTGCTGGGTGTTGGCGTGGGTTAAAATGTAGGCATCTGGCATCGGAGAGAAACCCGCAGTATCGGGAGATGTTTTGATGGGCTGGATGTTTCCTCTGTGGTGCTTGTTTGGTTCCTTTTATTCATGTGTCTGTGTACTTTGTTTGAGTGTGTGTGTGTGTGTGTGTGTGTGTGCGCGCACCCTTACAAGTGTTTTTTTCCCAGGGCAGGGAAACCATGTGCTCTATATAGGCGTAATTAAGTTTATGACATACAGACCAAGGTCTCTGACTCAGTCACACAGACCCTACTGAAAAACTCACAGGGCGAGCGACAGTCAGACAGACAGAGGAGAGGGGGGGGGGGACAGACAGACAGACAGAGAGAGAGGAAGAGAGAGACAGACAGAGAGAGAGAGGGAGAGAGAGACAGACAGAGAGAGGGAGGGAGAGACAGACAGACAGAGAGAGGGAGAGACAGACAGACAGAGGAGAGAGAGCGAGAGAGAGACAGACAGAGAGAGGGAGGGAGAGACAGACAGACAGAGAGAGAGAGAGACAGGGAGAGAGAGGGAGGGAGAGACAGACAGACAGAGAGAGAGGGAGAGAGCGAGCGAGGGGGGGGAGACAGACAGACAGAGAGAGAGAGAGGGAGAGACAGACAGAGAGAGAGGGAGGGATGGAGAGACAGACAGAGAGAGGGAGGGAGAGACAGACAGAGAGAGAGGGAGGGAGAGACAGACAGAGAGAGAGGGAGGGAGGGAGAGACAGACAGAGAGAGAGGGAGGGATGGAGAGACAGACAGAGAGAGGGAGGGAGAGACAGACAGAGAGAGAGGGAGGGAGAGACAGACAGAGAGAGAGCGACAGAGAGAGAGAGGGAGGGAGAGATACACAGACAGACAGAGGGGGGGGGGACGGACAGACAGACAGTAAGAGAGAGGGAGAGAGCGAGCGAGGGGGGGGAGACAGACAGACAGAGAGAGAGAGAGGGAGAGAGCGAGCGAGAGGGGGGGGGGACAGACAGAGAAAGAGCGAGCGAGAGAGAGAGTGAGAGAGAGAAAGAGGACATCTATTCAGCTCTCAATGTCTTTAGTTATCACAGCCAGACAGGACGTATACGGTGGCTTAGTCATAAGTAATGGGATCGGGGACAACAGGGGAGGCACTGAGACAAGTTTGTGTCCCTCTCTGTTTGGGCGAGATAGAGAGCCACGGGCAGGACGAGCGTGTTTTTACACAAGTATGTGCGAACAATGCACACACACATCGCCAACGCCTGTACCCACGCAGTCGCCGCTTGCGTTTGGCGTGTGTGTGTGTGTGTGTGTGTGTGTGTGTGTGTGTGTGTGTGTGGGTTCTTACGTGTGCAGGCCATTGAAACGGGGTCGGCGTCGGCACGGAAATATCCGGAGTGGCATTCGCAGACCGTGCCCCCCTCTCTGGCCGAGTAGCTGTGAGGCGGGCACTTGGAGCAGCCCCCTCCCGAAGCCTCGGCCTTGTAGAAACCTCCCGCACAGGCTGCAGAGGTGGAGGGGAGGGGAGGGAAAGCCAGAGGAGATAACCGGGGGGGTGGGAGACAGAAAAAGAGGGAGGTATTTAGAGGAATCTGAACCTTAACAAAAACATCTTTCGATAACATTCAAACACACACACACACACCCACACACACACACACACACACACACACACACACTGCAGTGGTGCCACACAAGCATATCTGCCGTTATAGCGATGCAGCTGGACGGAGAGAAGGAGAGAAGGGTGGATTCAATTCAAATAACAGAGAGAGAAAAAGGAGATGATGATAAAGGGGGGGGGTTAAATAGAGATAGAGAATGTGTTCGGCACGTGTCGTGCTCAGAGGGATTCAAAACCCCCCCCCCCCAAAAAAAACTTTTGTGTAAAGGGATTATTTAGGGGGGGGGGGTTTCCCCCCTTTTCCTCCCCAATTGTACTTGGCCAATTAACCCACTCTTCCGAGCTGTCCCGGTCGCTGCTGCACCTCCTCTGCCAATCCGGGGGGGGGGGGGGGGCTGCAGACTACCACACCTCCTCTGATACATGTGGAGTCGCCAGCCGCTTCTTTTCACCTGACGGTGAGGAGTTTCACCAGGGGGACGTAGCGCGTGGGAGGAGCATGCTGTTCCCCCTCCTCTCCCCCGAAAAGGCGCCCCGATCGACCAGAGGGGGCGCTAGTGCAGCGACCAGGACACACACCCACATCCGGCTTCCCACCCACAGACACGGCCAATTGTGTCTCTGTAGGGACGCCCGACCAAGCCGGAGGTAACACGGGGATTCGAACCGGCGATCCCCGTGTTGGTAGGCAACGGAGTAGACCGCCACGCCACCCGGACGCCGTGTAGAGGGATTCTTAAATACGTTGCTGACAAGACGATGATCAGATGCCTGAACGTGACACACGGTGAGCCGGGGGCCCCACCAAGTTGTTGCAAAGCAGTTTTCCCCTCCGATATCAGAAGGAGGCGCTTCTTTTTTTTCTCCCCCCGACCGTCGTACGTTTTTTATCACCGCCCCTTTTCATCATCACGCTCCATTCATTCTCGCTCCTTTATCCTTCCATCTTTCCTGGTTCTCTCCTTCTTTATCCCTTTCAACCCCTTCCTGCTTCCAAGGGAGATGAAGACATCCCAGTGGGAGTGGTTTGGAATGTGTGTGTGTGTGTGTGTGTGTGTGTGTGTGTGTGTGTGTGTGTGTGTGTGTGTGTGTGTGTGTGTGTGTGTGTGTGTGTGTGTGTGTGTGTCTCAGCCACTCGTGGGGAGATGAGAGGGAGGAAGTCTCCTCTGTAATCTGCGCTCACTAACCATCCCACTCCATCTGTAATCGCCTCGAATGATCCTCCGTTTCACACACTCTGTCCCTCCCCGTTTCAGCGTGTCCACAACCTCCTCCGTTCTGCACTTCCTCCTGTAACTCCACTTATCTCTCCGTCTGTCTGATCTCTCTCCCTCTCTCTCTCCCTCTCTCTCTCTCTCTCTCTCTCTCTCCCTCTCTCTCTCTCTCTCTCTCTCTCTCTCTCTCTCTCTCAATCCCTCTCCTTCCAAGTGTCAAACCAAGAATGCTTTGAAGCTGGCTAGTAGCTTTTACAGTTCTGCCTCGATACTGTTTTATATGAGATACAGCACAGGACGAAACACACACACACACACACACACGCATGCACACACACACGCATGCACACACATTAACACACATGCACGCCTGCATACACACATGCATGCACTGCGCACACACATGCACACATGCAAACACACACACTCGTGCATGTGTGCGCACATGCATGCACTGCACGCACACATGCACACACACTCATACACATGCACACACACATGCACACACACATGCGCACACACTCGGTGATACCCTTGCCAAATCGAAACTTGCAATTTCCTTGCGCAGCCTTCATAAACATACACAGCTGATATAAATGTCTTTCATCTGCTGCTATGGGACATTTCTGCTGATACAACCCAGCACACAATAAATCACAGTATATTGGGATTTGACCTGGAGTACTCTACACCCCCCCACACCCCCACACCTCCACCCCCTTTGTTTCAGCCCGGGACAGTAACGAGAGAGGCAGCAGAGGAAATGAGTATGATGGAAGACAAAGAGAGAGGAATGATTGACTGGATAGCACCGTATGGCACATAGGGTTAACTGTGAAGCTTCCATCAACACACACACACACACACACACACACACACACACACACACACACACACACACACACACACACAAGAGAGGCATGATGATCAGGGCAGCTTTTGTCCTAGTCCCACCCAATCCCCCTATTCTTTTTTTTCCAACAGAAAGGACAAGGGAGAGGGAATGAGAGGGGAGGGGGGGGAGGGTGAGTGAATGTCTGGAGCCATAAACCACCTTGAGTTCCCTCTCACTTCTCTATTCTGCGTGGCCTTTTGTGTGTGTGGCGTTTGGTTGTGAAGGCGAGCGAGCGCTGACCTGGAATCAGAGCTCATAAGGGTGTCATTAACCCTACATTAACCCTACACCTCCCAGGGCTGTGGAAACCTACACCCAGCCAGCTCCCCGCTACACTCCTGCACCCACCCAGCCAGCTCCCGCTACACTCCTTCACCCACTCAGCCAGCTCCCCGCTACACTCCTGCACCCACCCAGCCAGCTCCCCGCTACACTCCTGCACCCACCCAGCCAGCTCCCCGCTACACTCCTACACCCACTCAGCCAGCTCCCCGCTACACTCCTGCACCCACCCAGCCAGCTCCCCGCTACACTCCTTCACCCACTCAGCCAGCTCCCCGCTACACTCCTTCACCCACCCAGCCAGCTCCCCGCTACACTCCTACACCCAACCAGCCAGCTCCCCGCTACACTCCTTCACCCACCCAGCCAGCTCCCCGCTACACTCCTACACCCAGCCACACTCCTTCACCCACCCAGCCAGCTCCCCGCTACACTCCTGCACCCACCCAGCCAGCTCCCCGCTACACTCCTGCACCCAGCCACACTCCTTCACCCACCCAGCCAGCTCCCCGCTACACTCCTGCACCCAGCCAGCTCCCCGCTACACTCCTGCACCCAGCCACACTCCTGCACCCACCCAGCCAGCTCCCCGCTACACTCCTGCACCCAGCCAGCTCCCCGCTACACTCCTACACCCAGCAACTCCCCACTACACTCCTGCACCCACCCAGCCAGCTCCCCGCTACACTCCTTCACCCACTCAGCCAGCTCCCCGCTACACTCCTGCACCCACCCAGCCAGCTCCCCACTACACTCCTTCACCCACCCATTCAGCTCCCCGCTACACTCCTGCAACCAGCCAGCCCCCCGCTACACTCCTGCAACCAGCCAGCCCCCCGCTACACTCCTGCACCCAGCCAGCCCCCCGCTACACTCCTGCACCCAGCCAGCCCCCCGCTAAACTCCTGCAGAGATGCCCCGCACACACACACACACACACACACACTGACACAAACATACAGTCACACACATACATACACTGATACAAACACACACACACATACACACACGTAAACAAACACACACACATACATACATAAACATACAGTCACACAGATACATGCACTGATACAAACACACACACACGAACAAACAAACACACACACACAGGAACTGATACATAAACATACAGTCACACACATACAGACACTGATACACACACATGCACACACTTTGGCATACAGACTTTTCCCTTTATAGGGACGATTTAGATAATTATCTCAATTTTGTGTGTGTGTGTGTGTGTGTGTGTGTGTGTGTGTGTGTGTGTATGAGTGTGTATGAGTGTGTATGAGTGTGTATGAGTGTGTATGAGTGTGTATGTTTAAGCCTCTAGTTGTTGACTATTCAGATCCTGCCTGCGTGCGGGAGAATCCGGAGCGTTGAATACACAGTAATCAGCTGTAAGGGTTTACCGCTTCACCTCCAGCAAGGGAACGATAGAGTCAAGGATAGAGGAGGAGGGAGGAGCAGACTGACAGGGAGAGAGAGGGAGAGAAAGAGAGAGAGAGAGAAAGCAGAACAGGCAGGGAGGTGGGAAGGAGAAAAAGATAGAGAGGAAGGTGCCCTTTGATTACTATCAGCACCTTCATTTGCATATGCTTTCTTCTTCTACCGAAAATGCAAATGCAGCTCCTTGCAAATCCAAATAAAAGCCTTGTCCACACACTGCACGCTTCCCTGTGTGTGTGTGTGTGTGTGTGTGTGTGTGTGTGTGTGTGTGTGTGTGTGTGTGTGTGTGTGTGTGTGTGTGTATCCTCCTTGACCCGCTGTTATCTGTCATCATCCCTTGTTCCTCTGCATCGGGGGTGTGAATGAGGGACATGCACCCCTGACCGCTGCGGTGTGACACCTGTCCCAGTGATGGATGGAGGGAGGGACTGAGTGATGGATGGAGGGAGGGACTGAGTGATGGATGGATGGATGGATGAGAAGTTTGATAGACTGACACGCGGAGAGCGGTGAGGCTATTAATGGACGGGGGTCCTGTCCTCCTAATTAAAAACCCCTGGAACAGCGGTGTGGCAAATAGATGTCACTCAACACGTGTCTGTTTTGTTTTTTTCTTCTTTGTTTTCTTTCGACGGGAGAAACGGGGGAGAAATGGGGGAGAAAGGCACCAGCACCTCTACGCACGCGCCCGCGGTCACTAATCCATCACGGTACAGAGGATTTCAATCTGTGAATTTTTGCGCTACCCCCCCCCCAGTTGTACCCATCCAATTACCCCACTCTTCCGAGCCGTCCCGATCGCTGCTCCACCCCCTCTGCTGATCCAGACTACCACACGCCTCCTCCCATACATGCGGACTCGCCAGCCGCTTCTTTTCACCTGACAGTGAGGAGTTTCGCCAGGGGGACGTGGCGCGTGGGAGGATCACGCTGTTCCCCCCATTTCCTCCTCCTCCCCCCTGAACGGGTGCCCCGAACGACTAGAGGAGGCGCTAGAGCAGCGACCAGGACACATACCCACATCCGGCTCCCCACCCGCAGACACGGCCAATTGTGTCTGTAGGGACGCCCGACCAAGCCGGGAGGCAACACGGGGATTCGAACCGGAGACCCCCATGTTGGTAGTTAGCGGGATAGACCGCCACGCCACCCGGACGCCGCTGCGCTAACTGTTTAAATTGCCCTTTGTTGTGAATAGCGTTGGAATGCGCCCTCTGGGGTGCGAGCACTTTTAGCAGGTCTAAATTTAAATACGCGCAACAAAAAAGCCCGACCGAAGGGTGGCGGGCGGGCGGAGCGGCGACCGAGGGGTGGCGAGCGGGCGGAGCGGCGACCGAGGGGTGGCGAGCGGAGCGGCGACCGA
>NC_079224.1:37699836-37769836 GCF_029633865.1 Lampris incognitus | reverse complement strand
AGTGCACATTAAATGAGACGGCGGCCCACATCTGAGTTAAGTGCCGGGCCTCGCTCTTGGTTTAAAACGTGCTATACCCACCATGAATCCTCCTAGGACGGGACAACTCTCTCAGGCAGTAGCCCCAGTGAGGCTCAGTAAATCGTTGGAAGTTTAATTGATACCCCACCCCCACCCTACCCCCCACCCTCCACCCCAATAAATAAATAAATAAATAAACGAACATATTGCTACAACCGGCCCTGACGTTGAAATATCTCAGGAACAAAGTCTGGAGGGTTTTCCCGAGCGGGGGGGGGGGGGGGAGCACATCCAGCTTATCTCCCGGGGGTCCCGGGAGAACCCGCTCCTCCAGAAACCAGCGGCAACACGGTGACGAGCACGTTTCCAACTTCACGCGGTTCGGTCCCCGCGAGCACGGGTTCGCGAGCGGACGGGTCGCCTCCCCGCTCCCGCGTGCCGGAGCCGCGTTTCTGGAGCGTGAAAACAAAACCAGTTTCGCCAGCAGGGCTCCTTCCTGGTCCTGGTCCTCCGTACTTACTTACCTTCGTTAGGAGGGTAGATCCTCGTCCGCGAGCTTGAAACGATGGTTATCATCCAGATGAACGCGGAACACGCTCGCGTCGTGTTTGCAGCCATTTGCGCCGCGTGGAGGCGTGTGTGCTGCCCGTGGGCTCCGCGCGCGGCTTGAAGACGCGTCTCCATCCCGATGGGGAAAGTGTGTGTGTGTGTGTGTGTGTGTGTGTGTGTGTGTGTGTGTGTGTGTGTGTGTGTGTGTGTGTGTGTGTGTGTGTGAAAGCGACGCGCAGAGCCAGTTGAATGCAGCGGGGCGGTCTCTCCTTCTCCGATGCTCCATGAAGGATAACCCAAAGGAGTTAAATATGTGGTGTTTTAAACCTGGTCAAGATGCAGGCAAGACGGCGAGCAGTAACCGGTTGGTATTTATCCAGCCATGTTGTTTGAAATGTAGAGGAAGATCTGTGAAGCATTTCTTGCATAAATTCAATATCTTTGTTGCGTTAAAATCCCATTAAAGCCCCCCCCCCGGGGGTCAATTTGACCCACTTGCCTCGCAGGTGGTGCCAAAAAGTAAACGGACCACGACGGTTAATGCACCTCTTGGGTGCCGTGGCGGGAGCAGCTGGAGGAGCACTTATCATAGTTTTGATAGTAGTCATCGATATCGTAAGAATTTGGTTCCCATTGTGTAAGGCAAGATGGGGAAATATCTGATTGCCCCCACACCCCCACCCACCCCCCACCCCCCCACCGCGCGCCCGGGAGTCGTCTACGTGTGCCTAAGGTTGGACGTGACACCCGGGGAAACACCTGGAAGGTTCCCAGCAGGCACAGCGGGCAGGCTGTGACGCCAACGCGTGTATACAATGTAACGATCTGATCTTTGGCTCGACTTCGTCTCGCTCCGCCTGGATACATTTCATGAACCCTTCCGACGGTGCCACGCGCAAAGCAATACGCGTAAAAGTGCCGAGAGGCGGCCATTGGCTCTCAGAGGCAGGCGGAGGTGAACAAAACCACCGCCGCCGCTGAATGGCTGTCCTGGCTATCTGCTGACGTTCACAGGCAATATGACAAGCTTATGCTTGCTCCTCGGGGGCTGCGATACAGATTTGAAGGAAGCTCTTTGTCCTGCCTGCTCGGTGTACGAGGTAGCGAGCACGGTCGAGAAGCGTGTGACTATAGCGCCACCTGTTGATATCGACTGGTTAAAAGAGCAGCAGAGCCATTGTGGCCGGAATGCAGCTGGTGCTGCCGTTAAGATTTCCTGTTGGAGAATAAAGTGGTCACTTCAGCTCAGAGCCATGACAGAGATCAGCACAGGACAAACAAGGCATTGAAGACATGGCTTCACACATGCCGTATATGAAATTTCACCCTTGCAAATGATCAGCGACGACACGACCGCATGACCCAAAATGTCTGTGTATGTACATAGCGCTCATCTCAGTCAAACGCTCGGCTGGACTTGCTACTGCAGATTTGGGAGACATTTCGCTGCTTCATCCATATACCGAGAACCCAAATGTCACAAGATCACGCATGCCCTGCTGCGACAGTGGGGTAGAAGGGACAAAGGATGGGGCTCGTGACCTTTCCTCCTACACCGTCACCCTCTCAGAGACGGTTGTGAAGGGCCGCGAACCAGTCGGCGCCTTGTTCAAGAGACGCCGCAAACACTTTCATTTGTTGTGATCCAGAGAGCCGGTCGACCCATCTGCTGTGTGTTGTATCCAGGAAGTCAGTTTAAGTGTGTTGGTGATAACCTTTGTCCCAAAACAACAACAAGCGAGGGCAGCCAGCAGCATGTGTGTGGAGTACTCTCAATATTTCGGGCCAACGGCTGGTACAGGCAGAGCATTTAAAGTAGGGGCCTGTATGTTTATGCTTGTGTTTGTGTGTGTATGTTGTGCATTTGTGTGTGTGTGTGAGTTGCCTCGGTCTCCATACCGCTTTGTGTCTTTGCAGTTGCTAAGCCCGAACCATCTCGATCCCCTGTAAGGCATCATAATGGACCCAGGAAGAGCATCTGGCGCTTTGAGACGCCAAACCGATCTCGCTTAAATCGACCTGCCACTCACTCCCCGCCCGCCATAATACCGTTTTCACGTTCTCATTCTCTGCCCGGTCCCACGACAGACTGCGCAAGCACAAAGACCCAATTAGCCAAGAGGGGATCTCGATTTCGCCCGGGGGCCCGGCGGACCAATCGCGTCGGGCGTAGGAGGATGAAGGCCTATGGGGCGATGGCGCGGGTGGGAGGGGCTTGGGGCATGGGGCAGCGGTGACACACTGACATGGATGGAGGGTGCCTTGTTGTTCCTGGTCATTTGTGTCAGAGTACGTTTTGATTGATGACCGTCGGGATGTTGTTCCCTATTTTCATCCCCTGAGATTCCCAGCCCTAGGGATGGGGGGGGGGGGACACGTCTACTCACAAAACTATACAAGCACATGTACACACACACACACACACAAGTGCACCTATGAACACACACACACACACACACACACACACACACACACACACACACACACACACACACACACACACACACCCTTTTGTTTAGGCTGGGGCCCCAGATGGCTCCTGCCCACACATCTGTATCGTGACGCACTAACTGTAGGTCCCACAATGAACATGTCTTTGTGTGTCTTTTCTGTACACAAACTAATGCACCTGCATGCACCCGCATGCCTCTCAGTGTGTTATGGTGCTGAGCGGAGTGGGAAGGACGGCAAGAAGCTGCACAACGTTCATTTGAAGCAGCTGAATGCAAATGCAAGTGTCAAAAAAAAGAAAAGGCCGGGGGACGTCAGGTGTGTGGGAGGCCGAGACGGACGAACAAAGGGAGCAGAGAAGAAAGAGAAGAGGAGTTGTGCGTTTCTAGCCAAGGTTTCGTTTGGGTTGGAAGGGGGTGGCGGGGCTCAGTAAAGGGTCACCCTCCCGAGCCGAGCAAATACACTCCTGAAAAGCACCAGGGCTTCCTGCAGCCTGGCGTTGAGCAAGGGCTCGCATGGCTGCAGCAAGCCACCACGCTCTCACACCCTCCATTGCCCCGTGATGGGGCTGCAGATGTGACCGGGTTTGTGAATTTGTACGGGTCCAGATTTGTTTTTGTGTGTACGCGTGTGTGTTTGCATGGGTAGATGTGTGTTTGGACCTCCCAGGTCGCCGCAGCGTCACAAGCATGTCAGACGCACTTTATTTGTATGCAGTCCTCTCTATAACAGCTGCTTGTTACACACGCATGTGCCCCTGCAGTTCCTGTGTGTGTGTGTGTGTGTGTGTGTGTGTGTGTGTGTGTGTGTGTGTGTGTGTGTGTGTGTGTGTGTGTGTGACCTTGTGGTTAGCGTAAACAAACCAAAGCGAGAACAAGTTTCATTTTCAGCAGGAGTCAACAAAGGAAACTGTGTGTGTGTGTATGTGTGTGCACGCACACACTTTTCATCACATGCACAATTTGATACATAAAAGAGTGTGACTTTCTTAGTGTGTGTGTGTGTGTGTGTGTGCATTTTTTATGTCTGCGTGTGTGTGTTTGTGTATGTACATTTGTGATGTGTTTGTGAAGCCCTGTTTGTGATTGCATAAACATTGTGTCACAGTGATGAGACCTTCCCATCATCCATCTGTTCTACTGCCATTTACATCTTCAGATGGCTACAATAGAAGATGAGGGGGAAAGAGAGGATGAGAAAGAGAGAGCGAGAGACAGAGAGGCAGAGAGAGGCAGAGAGAGAGAGAGAGCCAGAGAGGCAGAGAGAGAGATATAGAGAGAATGTGAGGTTGAGAGAGAAAGACAGAGCGAGAGAGAGAGAGGCAGAGAGAGAGAGAGAGAGGACGTGAGGTTGAGAGAGAAAGTGAGAACCAGAGAGAGAGAGAGAGCGCAAGGGCGCGAGAGCACCAGAGAGAGCGAGAGACAGAGAAACAGAGAGAGTGAGAGAGAGACAGAGAGAGTGAGAGACAGAGTGAGAAACAGAGAGAGTGAGAGACAGAGTGAGAAACAGAGAGTGAGAGCGAGCGAGACAGAGAAACAGAGAGAGTGAGAGCCAGAGAGAGAGAGAGAGCGCAAGGGTGCGAGAGAGCGCCAGAGAGAGAGCGAGAGACAGAGAAACAGAGAGAGCGAGAGCGAGCGAGAGAGAAGGTATTAAAGAGGAGCCCAAGAGGAGCCCGAGATTAGAGGAGTTTTTCCTCGACACCCTCACTTGTATCTGTCACTGGTCAAAGCGGTAGCACATGCTCAGGTCAGCTGATGACCCTGGAGGCTCCAGGCTGCCTCTCCCTCTCAATGCAGGTGTGGTGTGTGGAACTAGATCTGCACTGTGTGTGTGTGTGTGTGTGTGTGTGTGTGTGTGTGTGTGTGTGTGTGTGTGTGTATTCAGTATATATGATGGTATGCAAGTGTGGATGTGTGGCTTTACGTGCTTGCCCATGCACACATACACACACACACACACACACACACACACACACACACACACACACACACACACACACACACACACACACACACACACACACAGGCGTGTGTGAACTCAGCCGTTCACGCTCCCCTCCCTCCTCCTTATCTCCTCTCCCTGCGGAGATCCCGTGCTGTTTCTCCCTTCAGCGATGTGGCCCGGCAGTGATACTGGGTGACCCCCGTCTCCGCAGGCCCACATAACAGACCACCCTAAAAATACCTCTCCAGCATCCTCCTCTCTTCTCCTCCCGCCACCTCTGCTCGCTCACTCGTGCTCCGAGTCTCCGCGGCCGAGAATCGGCTTTCCAAAAACCAAAAAAAAAAAAAAAACACCTGTGGGCACCGCTCAATATCAGGAGGCGCTGTTATTTTGCAATTCCTTACTCTCCCCTCTAGCTATGCCCTCCGCCACACACACACACACACACACACACACGCACACACACGCACACACACTCCTCTATTCGTTCTACTGGAGGACTTGGAAGTTACCATGCAACTCGTACCGTTACTCCACACGCTCTCCTGTGATTTTTCACAATCATTCTCCATCACCACCATCGCCATACCTCCCCCCCAGCCCCCCACCACCGCTACTTCAGTCACCCACGCTCTGGACACACGGGGCAGATGGGATGTGGGAGGAGACGGCGGAGGACAGAATCAGCCGGCCTCACATTAATGATATATCAAGTAATTCCACCTAGCGTCTCAATATGGCGCCGAGGAGCGCTTTGTTTTCTCGCCGCCTCTCGGGTCTTGCAGCCGCGAACGATGCTATTTATAATAAAGCGCGCCATTCAGCGGCGAACCCCCCCCCCCCCCCGTAGATCATCCTGCCGCAGCCAAGATCCACGAGTCGAGAAACTGCATTGCCACACGACCCGGTCGGTGGTACTGTTCACGGCGCAGCTCCGTTTGAACCCACCCAGCTCCCCAACATGAACACACACACACACACACTGGGTAAATGTATGTGCAATACGCACAACAACAGCAGCAGTGTCGTCGTTAAGGGGAGCCAGGGGTCGTGGTTAGGGATGGAGTTGTGTTTAAAGAGGGAGTCGGCACTGATGGTTGTACCAGCCAAGTGCCTCTGAAAGCTGGTCTACTTCCTGGAGCCAGCCTGGCTTCCCGAACCCCGCTGAAGGCAGCACAGGTCTACTTCCTGGAGCCAGCCTGGCTTCCCGAACCCCGCTGAAGGCAGCACAGGTCTACTTCCTGGAGCCAGCCTGGCTTCCCGAACCCCGCTGAAGGCAGCACAGGTCTACTTCCTGGAGCCAGCCTGGCTTCCCGAACCCTGCTGAAGGCAGCACAGGTCTTCTTCCTTCAGCCTGCCTGGCTTCCCGAACCCCGCTGAAGGCAGCACAGGTCTACTTCCTGGAGCCAGCCTGGCTTCCCGAACCCCGCTGAAGGCAGCACAGGTCTTCTTCCTGGAGCCAGCCTGGCTTCCCGAACCCCGCTGAAGGCAGCACAGGTCTACTTCCTGGAGCCAGCCTGGCTTCCCGAACCCTGCTGAAGGCAGCACAGGTCTACTTCCTGGAGCCAGCCTGGCTTCCCGAACCCCGCTGAAGGCAGCACAGGTCTACTTCCTGGAGCCAGCCTGGCTTCCCGAACCCTGCTGAAGGCAGCACAGGTCTTCTTCCTGGAGCCTGCCTGGCTTCCCGAACCCTGCTGAAGGCAGCACAGGTCTTCTTCCTTCAGCCTGCCTGGCTTCCCAAACCCCGCTGAAGGCAGCACAGGTCTTCTTCCTGGAGCCTGCCTGGCTTCCCGAACCCCGCTGAAGGCAGCACAGGTCTACTTCCTGGAGCCAGCTTGGCTTCCCGAACCCCGCTGAAGGCAGCACAGGGGTGTTTCTTAACTAATTGAAAGCAATTTCTTCGTTTTATTAACAGCCTTCATGCCAGTTTTCTCAAGGGGCTTGAAGTTATTGAGCAATTGCCGTCTTTTTGTCTTTTCCATTTGATGGAGGAAGGGATCCTTCCCTTCCCCTCACCCAGCCTCCAGTGCATGAAGAAAGTAGAACGAGAGAGAGAGAGAGAGAGAGAGAGTGTGTGTGTGTGTGTGTGTGTGTGTGTGTGTGTGTGTGTGTGTGTGTGTGTGTGTGTGTGTGTGTGTGTGTGTGTGTGTGTGTGTGTGTGTGTGTGTGTGTGTGTGTGTGTGTGTGTGTGTTGTTGTACCGGGGATCCCTGGCCCCTGTTGGATCAAACCCACGCAGGCAACCCGAGGGGTTCATGTGTGGGTGGACAACTAAGTGGCAACCCCCCCTCCCCGCTCTCTCTCTCTCTCTCCACACTCCTCCCCTTCCTTGTTGCAAACCGTCCAACATTATGAAACCTATAAGTGGGAGAGAGACAAGGTTTGGGCCAAAAACAAAAAAAACCCAAAACTATATTTGCTTTCTCTTTTCATGCTCCCATACTCCAAATGAACAGACAGACAGACAGACAGACAGACAGACAGACAGATAGACAGATAGATAGATAGATAGATAGATAGATAGATAGATAGATAGATAGATAGATAGATAGATAGATAGATAGATAGATAAATTTAGCACAAAAAGTAAGAAAATGTGTGTTTGGTAGATTATTTCTTTGTTGTAACAATGCTTCGTGGTAATAAATCTGATACCGGTGGAAAGCCTGTTTATTCCCCTTTTACATGGCGCCACATGTGTAAGGACCATGCGTTTGTGGGATGAGCAGCAGAGCTGAGTATGTGGGTTGCGCCCATGAAAACTTTTGCCAAATCTTCTCTGCCAATGCCAAACAGGTTATTTTGCTGCTGCTATTGACTCTTGTTGTGAGCTTCTGGTACCCCAGGTACGACATCCAGGTGCCTGATATAAGATTTATTGCAAAGAAGCATTGTTACAACAAAGACAATCTACCAAACACACATTTCCTTAGTTTTTGTGCTAAGTTTATATATAGACAGACAGACAGACAGACAGACAGACAGACAGACAGATAGATAGATAGATAGATAGATAGATAGATAGATAGATAGATAGATAGATAGATAGATAGATAGATAGATAGATAGATAGATGACAGACAGATTAGAAAATATGTCCAGATAGGTGTGAGTATATGTTTCTGATGATGCACAATGTTTCCATGGTAACAATTTCTCAACACAAAGCTGTGATGCTAAGGAGATGGGAGTGGCCTCAGTATACGCGATGGGTCAGGTGTGTGTGTGGGTGTCTCCCCTTAAATCCCCTTTTATGGCTCGGGGGACCCGCACAGGGGAAGGTGAATGTTCCCCGCACACGTGTCATCAGCATGCGTCTCCGCACATGAACACGCCCTTGAGTCGGTCTCCATATGTCTGGCTGTCTTTCACACAGGAATAAAGAGCAAAGATAAGAGGCTGCGTTATGGGGGGGTGGGGGTGGGGGATTAGCAGGGATTAGACTCTAAAACCAGATGATTGCTTCGTTTATCATGTCACCTTTCCTTTATCGCCGCACGAGATGGTCACGCAGACACACGTGCACGCACGCAGACGCGCAGAGAGAGCGAGAGCGAGAACGGAACGGAGGCCTCAGGATCCAGACAGAAGTCGTAAAAAGAAAGTCGTAAAAGATTTGAAATGAGAGGAGAGAACAGAGATACAACCGTAGATATAAAACACTTGTCATCTCTATGGATATAACACCCGGGTAACCTTGGGGGCGACGCCGCCTACATTATTTCTACTCCGTTTCTCGACGTCCTCGCCGCTCGGCTGCTGGACACCGGCCTCGTTGTCGAGGAAATCACGCCAAATATCTTTTTTTTTCTTCTCCTCTAAAGGAGTCCCCTTTTGAGAACCTTTAAAGCCCCAAATTTGTTCATTCACAAAGATTTGCCACGTCGCGATGTCGGTGTTCTCCTTAACGAACACGGGGCTCGTTCGTTCAGCGCCGTCACACGAATTAGCTCGTAGCAACATCGCCCCCTTGTGGTTGAGTTGGGGAAAACAACTGATGGGACGCCAACAGAAGTGTCATGAGCGTATTGTGTGCTAAATTGAGATGTGGGGGTTTGACTTCTGTCTGATGGGACATGGTGGAGATCTGGGGAAGGGCACAACGTAAGAACCTCAACCAAGGGCCCACAGCTGGCGCAGCAGCATCCCCTTTTGGTCAAACTAGAGAAGATGAATTAATGCCAGGGCCGTATAGACATAACCACCGCATTACTGAGCACGCATGAAGACGCCGGTGCTGCGAATTTAATGGGAGTACCAGGGTTATTCCTGTGGGAGGCACAGTGAACACAACAGCAGGATTTCAGCTAATGCTTGTTTTCTAAAATATTACGGCGTATTGACTTTTCAGATTTTCACTTTCCTCTAATGAATTCACAAGGGCCTCCCTCCTCCGTGCTTTCAAGAAAGGGACTCATTCGAGAGGATGCACGGGGATGCATTATGAGCTAAGTATCCTCCAGCTAATATCTGGGGATGCGGCAGCAATTAAGATGACTGTTGCATGGATTTGCTGCACTCGTGGTTCCCATTTACACCTGCGAGACGTAAAAAGGCAACCAAGTAGATGCAAATATAGCTCCGAGCCACAATTAAAACAAACCGTGGATTAAAATGTGATCAGGAGGAATTGGAGCACGATCCTCTCACTTCCTACCCACTGTATTAGAGTGTATTGCCAATTCATCTTGAATGTTTTCTCACTAGGTTAACCTTTACTTGGGGCACTAAGTGGACATTACGTAGATATATTTTTTTTTATTCTATCGACATTGAAGTTCACAGTTAATAGGATTACAGTCATACCCATGATGGCCGTCGTCTACATTTAGCCATATGCAATTAAAAAAAATGTTGATAATTCCGGCAGGCGACGTCCTAAAGGATGCACGGGCACATCGGTAGTCACAATCATGAATAATTTGCAGAGCTACATTTTAGAGATATGGGGTGCGGTGATAACTTAAAGATTCTGTGCCCATCTAGGTCAGCTGAGCTGGATTTGGATTTGTCAGCTTTCTGTAAATAGGTCATGCTAACGAACCGGGGGGGGGGAGGGGTCGACGAGCATCGTCACTTCTCACCACAAAACCCTCTCAGATTGCTGAGTGTGTGAAATATTCTCGATAAATCTTGAGCTACAATGTCAAAATTTGCAAAATTAGATATTCAATTCATTATGGTAAACACCAGGCAATGTCTGATACAAGATAAGTGGCGTTTGCACACAATTTATGCATGTGTGTGTGTGTGTGTTTGCCTGCACGGTGAATGAAATATAGATATGTTGTAGACTGGGGGGACAAGAAAATGCATGAGTTGAAGCCTGTGTGAAGCTTGGGATAAGCTGCGCCGTATATGTAGACATCCACAGCTAGTTTATTAACCCAGATGGCATAAATAGAGACGAGAACCCGTGGAGATTATAGGAACCTAATGCATCAGTGCACCAGCTCCTACAACGGTACTCTCATAGGGCCAAATAATTGCATGATGGTGCAGCGAGGGTTTAATTTGTGAGGAAAAAAAAAAATTTTGCAACCTCTGCATCTTTGTCAGCCATTATAGAGTTGTTGGCTTCCTGTCCTCGATTTACTTGCCACAGGTTACATAGAATGTGAGCAGTGGCATAAACAGACACACACACACACACACACACGTGCGCGTGCAGGTACGAGCAGGGGTATAAATGAGTTGGAAAGTGTGTTTTTAGCAGATCGTTCCTGGTCACTCACTTCGCCAACATGCGTCCCAGATATATGGTTACCGCGACAACGGCGCTGCTCTGCTGCATACTGGGCATGCTCAGTCTGACGTCGGGTGTCCGTAAGTTTTTTTAATCATGTATAATGACATTCAATTACACAGTTATGTTTGTTTGTGTACCACTTAAGTAAATCTCAACGCTGGATACCAAGTGAGAGTACTTACAATGGGCTGAAAGTGACTCATGACACACATAGTAAGTAGTGTGCATGGGTATTAATGGTGTTTTTGTTAATTGTGTGTGCATGTGTGTGTGCATGTATTTTGGGTGTGAACTTATATGTGAGTGCACGTGTGTACAGAGGCTGCTATGGGCAACGCCTGCTGTACAAGTTACACCAGAACGCCTGTGGCCTTCCACCTCATAAAGGGCTTCAAGGAGCAGAGCTACAGGGAAATCTGCCGCATTGATGCCATCATGTATGGACCACGCAACAATATGTCCTTCCCTTTCCTCCTTCCCCCTACTCCCATCACCCACCTCTCACTCTATCTCTCTACAACCCCACTGCAACGCTCAAGAAACAGCAAAGTCCTTTTCTACACACACACACACACACACACACACACACAGACACACACACACACGCTGCACACACATCCCCCTTATGTACAGTACCAGACGGTCGTCTCTCAGGTCGGTTGAAAAGACGCTTTGTGTCTGTGATGTTTCAGATTCTACACACGGAGGAACAAGAAGGTATGTGCTTCCTCCAAGGATGAGTGGGTGAGGCGAGCTCTTGCACGACTCAGGTACGACAACGCCGCTCACCGCGAAACTCTCAATGGCTTCCACACCCGTAAACTCGAGACGAGTAAACTTTTTTTTTTTTCATTCATGTGTCAGTTTTAAAGATTGCTGCCATGTCCTCGGGCCGCGACAATGACTCTTGTATATTCTACAGCTCTAAATTGAAGAAGATGTCCGTCGCCAGACCTTCTGCGGCAGAGACACTTAAAATCTCAAACGGCACCGGCGCAGGAGTCTTTTCAAACTCCTCCAGCGGCAGTAATATGTAACCTTCTCCACCGGGACCGGAGCGGGACCTTCGCTGAAAGCACTGACACTCTATTAGCGCAACCCTGATGAAATTTACTGGCGACCGCACTGCAGTTGTAAAGCTGTGGCAATGCAATGGCTCCTAATCTGATGTGTCAGACAACCCCGGAGGGCCTCCAAACACGACAGGCGCTGTGTGTGTGAGGTCCCCGAAAATTAGCCGTGGAAACCATCGGAGGAAAAGAATGAATGGACTATTTGGGATGGCGCGGGGAAGCGAAAAAGACATATTAGCAGAGAAACAAATGAATAGAATGCCAACGAATTCACAAAGGACGCGGTACCGCGGCTGCACCTCATAACATCCTCCGGTTTCGAGACAAAACTTCACGTTCGAGCTTTGCGCTTCTTGGCACTTGCACGTCTTGCTTTTCTGAGTCATACCAGCTTTGTGTAATCTCCTGCTGTTAAAAAAAAAATCAAAGCACTGAAATATGCCAGCGAGTAACATTTTTATGATTTTCAGTCTTAAAATTTGCAGCCCGTGCTTATTTAGCCGAATAGATTCAGTAATATCGGCTCACTGACAAATGCCGTGGCTTGTAATAACTTTTCCAGAAGAAAGTGTGTGTAATTTTCATTCATAGCCTTTACTGTGCTTGTGTATTAAAAAATGACCGCACAGTCTGTTGTAACTTGAATTGGGTATCTTCCAGACAGCCAGCACAACAGTCATATCATAAAGGGTGTGAACCTGAACGGCCTGAGTGGAATTATTGCTTAGTATCGTCTGGTATAGTCTATGATGGTTACACGTGCCTCAAAAAGTCGGTTGCTTAAATACAAATCTGTTTCATAATGAGCAATGCAGGCAAGCCCCTCTCTATAAGATGTAAATTCACATTGCATGTAGGTGTGGCGCATCATCACCGAGGTTGACGAGTGCGACCAATAAATATGTGCTGCAGGTACATCGGTCTGCCACTAGATGGCAGAAACGATCTACTAATATTGTTAAAAATTTATAAATAAATAAATAAAAATAACAAGGGACTAAAATATCTTCCTCAGCGTTGCCAGCCTTGGATGATAGACATTTATTGTTTAAAACTAATACGGATAAGGACAACATTTCGTTTCAGTTGAGCAACTCAGTTTGTCGTGGACAACGCATATAGTGTATATATACGATTATTGTGTTTTTTTGGTCATTTACATTTAGTTACGTAGTGTTCTATGCACTCTGAATTATAGAATATTTGGACAGTTAATTCTTGTAAAATCTGGACTTAACGCTGAGGAAACATGACATATTAATCACACAACCTGTGAAGCAACGCACACAGGGGCCAGGAGGGCCGTTTTTACATGGATAATGTATTATTACAGTTAATTCTGTCTGAATATGAGCCCAGCCGTTCATACCAGAAACTAAGAGAAGTCTACTTACTCTATTTCCCTGATCCCCTGATTCACCCATTCCTCTCCGGTGGCTGCAGACACCCCCCCGATGTGGTCTCAAAGCTGGGCAGGAAAAAAACAACAACAAAATAAACATAGAAATTCAGACCCTATCCACTATAGTGGTCCAGTATGACAAAGGTTCAAAACTCGCAGTGTTAAATGCTCAGTTAATGCTTACTTTTTACATCTAGTGTTAGAATTTATCTTTACACTTGTGGAAATTTTTGGTTGTCCAGTCTCTACCATTGTAGGAGCGGCGATGTTCTGCGTGCTGACACCTGCTTTGAATGTTATCACTTGATTCAATGGGTGCTATCAGCGATTATCTGCCTCACTGATATGGGTTAGAAGGGGCCCGCTACGCCTATTAGGAGGTTTAAAAGGCCGTTATTATCTATTCACATGGTTGATCACCGATACGAATACAAGAAGACTCCAGATCCAGTCCATCCACCAGTTTATCAGCGTTAACCTGCTCATTGTCATCGGTATCCATTTTTTCCTTCTTTCTGGTCTGCACACAGCACACTGGACAGTATGTGACCGTAGACTGAACACGCTTCACTGCCTAAACAGACTGATTGGTCGTCTCTTAATTATAGGAGTAGATATGCAGACTGCACACAAATAGCCATTTCACACACGCACATTTTATTATTTCATTAAATCGCAGCCTTTTGCGGTTATATAATTGCACAGGCTGACATCGCGATTGTGATTAGATTAATCATGCAGCACTAGTCTAGACCTTTCTAAAGATGTATTAAGTTTAATCCAACGGCAAAGTTTTATTTTTCACATTTCATGGACACAGCCTTGACAGCAGCCTTACTTTCAGAGAGCCCTTTGGAGGCCCAACACATGAAACGAAAGGTCTTCAGCTTTTTTGTCTGTTTTTGTGGAAATACTGACATATTTTAAGAACAAGCAAACAAAATAACTTTCATTTCATGTATTGGGCCTCCAAAGGACTCTGTGAGACTGGGGCTGTGCTGAGGCCGAGCCCTTTGGAGGCCAGATAACAAACAAAACAAACTGAGGGACATCACTTCTATGACGAGCGTTCCACATGGCTCCAAGCTGTTTGTACGCCGACTTGCAGCGATACAGCAAAGAAGAAAAAGAAAAGAAAATGGATGAAAGAATGGATTGGGACGCAGCAAGGATTGTCTGTTCTGCTTTATGCATTTTTTTCCTTGCTAGATACGTCTGTGTGTGTTTCTATGAGTCCCCCCCCCCCCCCACATTTTGTACTGCATTGCTTTTTAAGGACTTTGTGTTCAAATAAAGATTATTACTATTGTTTTGGTTCTGTTATTGATGTGCTGCATCGGCTCGCATCTTTGGACGGTTCACACATAGCACTCAAGCGCTGATTTACGAGCGCTGAGCCAATGCCAACTTGCCTCTGATCTGGGCCTTTAATCGGGGAGCTCCAAACACTGTCAGCGAGTGGAAAATCAGAGCCACAATCACGTAGTGTGAACGAAGCATTATCTGTGCATGGGTGGTGAGTAGGGTGACCAGATCCCAACAAACGAAATGTGGGACACATTACCAATGCTGAGGGGTAGTCTAAAATTATTATCCAAACTGCCTTTCCTGCTTTCGGGGTCGTGGGGATGCTGGGGCCTATCCCAGCAGTCATTGGGTGGCAGGCGGGGAGACACCCTGGACAGGCTGCCAGGCCATCACAGGGCCAACACACACACACACACACACACACACACACACACACACACACACACACACACACACACACACACACACACACCTACGGACAATGTAGTATGGCCGATTCACCTGACCTGCATGGACTGTGGGAGGAAGCCGGAGCACCTGGAGGAAACCCATGTAGACACGGGGAGAACATGCAAACTCCACACAAAGGACAACCCGGGATGACCCCAAAGGTTGGACTACCCCGGGGCTCGAACCCAGGACCTTCTTGCTGTGAGGCGACCATGCGCGCCACTGTGCTGCCAATTTTGATATAATGTCTATCTAAATTTTAAAAAAATAAATATTTCTATTCTGCCCCTTAGCTCGTGAAGTATATCTATGCTTTTCCCTCTGATTGATTCGGCAGTACACAGCAGACTGCAGGCTCCAGGTTAGGCCCTGCAGCATGTAAAGGACTTCCGTACATTTTTCATGTCCAGTCGCAGGTCATTTTCTTTGAACTTGTTCGTAATCTGGTGGTGTATGTTAGCAGTTGCCTCAGTGCCATGATTAGAAACTTCCGAAGCCACTGGATGGAAAAATGGCTTGTGTGCGTTTTTGTCACTTTGGAGTGTTTTTAATTCTCGCTAGCAAGTCTCCACAGAGGCAGGTGCAAGCACATCTGTAATCACGTGATTTTATTTTTATTTTTGCAATGTCCGAGTCTTGAAAAATGACCGGTGCTAGCTTTCTACCACAGTCTGTCTGCTGACCTGGGTGAGTGGGAGGGCTGCAGTGTGGTAAACTCTAGTTATTTGTTACCTTGTCTGCCTGGCAGTCCTCTGGGTTTCGGTAGGAAGGAGCCCGTAGAGCGGTAGGAAGGAGTCCATAGAGCGGTAGGAAGGAGTCCACAGAGCGGTAGGAGGGAGTCCACAGAGCGGTAGGAAGGAGCCCACAGAGCGGTAGGAGGGAGTCCACAGAGCGGTAGGAAGGAGTCCACAGAGCGGTAGGAGGGAGCCCATAGAGCAGTAGGAAGGAGTCCACAGAGCAGTAGGAAGGAGTCCACAGAGCGGTAGGAAAGAGCCCATAGAGCGGTAGTAGGGAGTCCACAGAGCGGTAGGAGGGAGCCCATAGAGCAGTAGGAAGGAGTCCACAGAGCAGTAGGAAGGAGTCCACAGAGCGGTAGAAAGGAGCCCATAGAGCGGTAGGAGGGAGTCCACAGAGCGGTAGGAAGGAGTCCACAGAGCGGTAGGAAGGAGCCCATAGAGCGGTAGGAAGGAGTCCACAGAGCGGTAGGAGGGAGTCCACAGAGCGGTAGGAAGGAGTCCATAGAGCGGTAGGAGGGAGCCCACAGAGCGGTAGGAAGGAGCCCATAGAGCGGTAGGAGGGAGTCCACAGAGCGGCGCGTCTTATTTGAGCCACACGTTTCCTGTGAGACTCACACGTCCCGTGTCGCTTCACGTCCGTGAGAAACGTAAAAATAACTGGCAAAAAAACGCTCTCGAGACTCGCCTTGCACCGGCTTCAGCCAGTCATGAGTTGCTCCCCAGTCTTTGCTGTAGCTGTATTTCCTTCTCTTGGTGTTCCTGTCCATCATGTTCCGCCTAAACCTGCAGCGCTTTTGTGGCGACTCGCCATTTCCCCCCCGCTGGGCGTAGCCCGTGACGGTGACACGTTAACCTGCACTTGACCCACGTGTGCCCAGTTTGATTGACAACACCGCCCTGTGACGACAGCCTTCCCTGCTTTGGATGAACGATGGATTTATGTCGAACGTGTAAACAAGCAGGATATATCATACAGATCATCCATTTCCGATAATCTGGAGTGATCAACAAATCCACACATTAGCGAACAAATCTCCGTATACATCAGATTATTTGTTACATGTTCGACAGGGCGGAGTAGTAGGAGGGAATATGCACCTTCCCCCCCCCCCTACCCCTTCTCACCTACCCTCAAATCAATTCAGCCACTAACATTACAGTCACAGTCATGGGTTTTTGAAAAGCCGGCAGTGGTTAGAATTTTGAAAACTACAGCCAATCAAAATGCGGGACATCGTCTCAATATGTGGGACGCGGGACGTGGGATGAAAATGCTGCGCAGTCCCGCCTAAACACCTGGCCACCCTGGTGAGGTGGAGGTTAGACTGCCATCGATTGGCGCTAAGCATTTTTCAACAAGGCAGCATAAAAAAAATCGTCAGCACACCGGCACCGGAAACACGCCGCAGTTAAGCGCCCCAAACAACCAATCACAGCTCTTACGGTGTCACGTAGCCCAGAGCCCTAGAAAGAGAGAGTGACGTCGATGAGGGGTCAGAACGCGAGAGGGTCACGTGGTTCAGGTAGCCGCCGAATAGTTCCAAACGAAGCTTGGCGGGTCATTTAAAGGAACTGCTTAGCCGCGATTTCTGGTAACTACGAAGCAATATTTTCAGATTTTTACATTTAGATTCCAACGTCACACATATTCTATGCGCACTGTTTGGAACTATCCGGGCTCCCATGACCCGCCATTGCTGTTGGCCCATTCATGTCTACGGAGTTGACGTAACTCTCTCTTTCTCGGGCTCTGACGTTGCCCCCCCTTTTTTTTCTTTTTGAGCCGTTCCGGTCGCTGCTCCACCCACTCTCTGCCGATCCGGAGGGGGGGGGTGCTCCGACCGACCAGAGGAGGCGCTAGTGCAGCGACCAGGACAAATACCCACATCCGACTTTCCACCCGCACGGCCAATTGTGTGTGCAGGGACGCCCGACCAAGCCGGAGGTAACACGGGGATTCAAACCAGCGATCCCGTGTTGGTAGGCAACGGAATAGCCCGCTACGCTACCCCGTAGCCCTCATGCACAGGTACATCTAAGGAAGTGGCGGTGTAATCCCCTACGTACACACTTTTTTTGTCTCTTTAGTGTACAAAACACATGTACATTACACTATGAACAACACGTACTGTTTATGCCAGGGGTGCCTACACAAAACAAAGGAGAAGAATTCAAACAAATACTTGAGAAAAATAATACTCTTTTCTTCCAAATGAAGTGTGGTCAGTCTATAAGAAATGTATCCACAACACAAGCAGTTCTAACGGCCTTCTTGTTTTTAAGTCCTCTTATCGTAGGGCCATAATGGTGCAGTTCTTGACGAAAATGTCCAAAATCTGGTTTGGAGTCCGTCCATCTCTTCTTGTGAATGTGGAATTTTCCCAGTAATAAAATGAGCTGTGTAAAGAAAACAATATCTTTCTCCATCTCGTTATCTTCAAGACAAATAAAAATGTCTTTATCCTGAAAGTGGATCGTTTGTCCAGTTTTCCTTCTTATATAATGCTGAACATCCACCCTTATATAATGCTGAATATCCACCCAAAATATTCTGGTATGCATACAGTGACAGGTGGTTTCTTCTTCCAGTTCACAAAAATTACAAGAATATTCAATATACATTTTAAAACTCTCTCATGTCTTCTTTGCTGGATATATATGCAATGCATAATTCTGAAGGAGACCTCCTTAACTTTATTATTAAGACAAAATTTGTCCCTAACTAGCCAAATCTTCTGCCAATGAAATTCTCCATAAAGGGAGGCCCAAAACAATCTTGCTGGGGTAGAGCTGCAGCTTGTATGTGATTCCTGGTGTATGTATTCGAGGATTCATTTTTAGTAATATCAACCTCTCCAAGAAATATACCACTACTGAATGGATCAGTCATTGAGCTCTTGTTTACGGAGACTCTAATAAGCCGCAGCACACCCCTTGTCACAGCATCAAAAACTGCTGCATACTCGTTTGGCGTAACTGGTAGCCTGAATTTAGAGAGAAATTCACTATACGTTAATAACTGTCCATCAGCATTAAAAGTTGTTTAACCAATACAAGACATTGTCAACCCATTTGTTACAATAGAGTGATCTATTTTTATATTGAATATTCTTGTTATTCCAGATGTAGTAATTAGTTGGTGAAAAATTATGTTTGTAAATTAGTTTCCAGGCCAGCAGAGCTCCTATAACACCGAAGAGACATATGCCAGAGCCCCACCGTCAAATAGACACGTCACCAAAAGTGCCATTTTACATTCACGTCTAAGATTATGGGCTGAGAAGAGAGTTCCTGTAGGAAACCAAGCCAAATACAGGCAAACCATGCAGACGCTCCCAAAAAGGCTGGAATCAGCCCATGACCGCCCTGCTGTGAGGCAGCTGTGCTAACTATTAAGTCAATTGTGTAAATTTTTTGTCAGTTTGTGGCTTACATTTTCCTCGATTTGAATGGAGGCAATCATCAAACCACAATAGATAGGAATAGTGTCGCTCGAGCCATTGACTGGGTAATATGTGACAACGCTGGTTTTGAGTTGTCCCAGAGAGGGCGATTTCAGTTTACACATTTGCAGTTAATCCGCTCGGTTATGAGTAAATTGCAATTGTTATTGAAATTTGGAGATTAATTTACTTATCGTTGAAATGATAAACAACACAGACAGCATGCAGTAAAATGCGTGTGCATGTGTCTGTGAGTGTGTATGTGTGTACTACACACATACACACTTGTGTGGTGTGTGTGTGTGGTGTGTGTGTGTGTGTGTGTGTGTGTGTGTGTGTGTGTGTGTGTGTGTGTGTGTGTGTGTGTGTGCATGGGGGGGGTACACTTCTGCCAAACTGATCCATGAATGTTTGCGATCCTCGTGTGAGGATGCATTGTACACTTGTTTTTCTTAAGTCCTTGAAACCAAGCCGCCGACCTGTAACCTTTTAGCCTATAAGAGTCATACCAAATCACACCATCTGTGTCAGTCTGCTGAGTAGGAGCAACAACTGTATGCTTTTGTGATCGTATGAACATGTTTTTGCTGGCTCCTCCACTGTTTGGTTTGATTGAAAATGTTACAATTCCTAAGTAGTAAGTAAAAAGTAGAAATAATTAATGATTGTATGTTCTTTATTTCATTATGTCTTCCTTACATATATATTTTATATTCATATGTGTCACCTATTTTGTGTTGTATTTTAAGCTTGTGCAGCACTTTGGTTCAACTGTGGTTGTTTTAAATGTGCTATATAAATAAGCTTGACTTGACTTGACTTAATCCAAGTGAGGAAGGAAGTGAGATCAGTCTGGTCTGCTTCCCTGCTAAAATGATAAGTTATACTTGCAAAACATGAAATACGCCGTCTGAACTGTGAATGGAATGAAGAGGATAACCGAGGGGCAGTAGTTCTCGTTGTCATTATGGCCTTCATTCATTCATCTCCATAGAGAATCATACAGATTGATAGAGGTGGCTGAGATTTCAACGCCCCTAATCCTCTCACATGCTTCACCAGGCTTCTAGACATCAACCCATCTCTGTGTTACTGGTTGCTGGACTTTCTTAGAAAGCGAATTCAATCTGTCAAGGTTAACAACCTTGGCGGCCTGTCCAGAGTGTCTCCCCTCCTGCCGCCCAATGACTGCTGGGATAGGCTCCAGCATCCCCGCGACCCTGATCAGAATAAGCGGCTTGGATAATGGATGGATGGATGGAAGGTCAACAACGTTGCATCACGCCCTCTGACTCTCAGTACTGGTGCACCACAGGGCTGTGTGTTATCTCCCCTGCTTTTCTCCATCTACACCGACGAGTTTACATCTCACCACAGCTCAGTCAAAATATTCAAGTATGCGGATGACACTACTGCCATTGGACTTGTCAATAACAATGACAAGACTCGGTACCGCCAAGAGGTGAGTTGGGCTGTACATTTTGGGCTGTACAGTGGTGCCACAGCAATAACATCCTACTCAATACCTCACAACAATGGAAATAGCTGTAGACCTCAGGAAGAGGACAACCATCAAAGCCCTGGTTCATACCAGCCTGTAACCCATAATCCTTCAAATTCCTCGGCACCTACATCAGTAACACTCTGAAATGGAACAGCAACACCACCCTTTATTAATTGATATTGACATTGATATAGATTTTATTTCAAACATGTTAAAATAACAAAATAAATTATATAGGCAGGCACACATGAACAGATGGAAATAACAGTGAACATATTTCCCAAACTCTCTGTAACAACACAAGTAATAACCAGTCCGTGTTCAAAAAGGGCGTAGGATGAAGTAAAGAACTTTTCTGGTGCTACCGCTTTCTTATACAGTATCAATCAAATCAAACCAAACCAAAACCTTCAAAACAAAACAAGAGTGCAAAAAAGAAAAGAAAGACCAATGCATAGAAATCAAATTAAACAAAACAGCACAAGTCTAACAAGGCACCTTACACGTCATGTGTCATGTTGTGGCGGACACATTCCTGCCACAATGTCATGTTATTCCATGATACACGATGCATAGGGTACACTAATGAAAAGAATGCTTACAGAGCATTCCCCCACCCCCCCTTTGGAAACTCAGACCACATCTCTCTTATGCTAATTCCAGCATACAGGCCACTTCGGAAACTTGCCAAACCGCTTCAGCGACAGATCAGGGTCTGGCAACAAGGGTCTATTTCAGCTCTTCAGGACTGCTTTGAGAGCACCAACTGGGGCATTTTCAAAGCGGCAGCCTCCTCTGGTGAGCACATTGATCTGGAGGAATACACAGTGACAGTGACAGCCTACATCAGTCACCAAAACCATCTCTTTGCGGCCCAACCAGAAGCCTTGGCTGACAGCAGGACCCGGCATGCTGTATTCAGATCCGGTGATAAGGCAGCCCTCAAGTCAGCAAGGGCCAACCTGTCGTGTGGCATCGGGGGGGGCAAAAAAAAAATATGCACAGAGAATCAACAGCCACTTCGTTGATAGCTGAGACACAGGGCACTTGTGGAAGGACATCCAGGCCCTCAGTGGCTACAAGCCTCCTCCTCAGACCTGTGGCGGTGCCCCCACCGTCCCAGATGCACTGAATGACTTCTGCACACGATATAGGAGACTGAACAATGTGCCGGTGGTAAAGACTACATCCCTGATGGATGACCAGGTTCTGCAGGTGACCGCAGATGACGTGAGAAAGATCCTCTCCAGAGTCAACCCACACAAAGCTGTGGGTCCAGACAGAATCCCAGGCCATCAGAGACTGTGCTGAGCAGCTGGCAGATGTCCCTGCTGACATCTTCAACATCTCGCTGTCCCAGGCAGTCATCCCCACGTGTTTCAAGTCTACCACCATCATACCAGTGCCTAAGAAGTCCCCTGTGTCCTGCCACAATGGCTACTGCCCCATTGCACTGACTCCCATCATCATGAAGAGCTTTGAGAGGCTGGTCATGAAGCACATGAAGTCCAGCCTCCCCTTCACTCTGGCACTCTGGACCCTCTCCAGTTTGCATACTGCACTAACCACTCCACAGAAGATGCCATAACCTCTGCTCTTCATCCAGCCCTGTCCCACCCGGAGAGAAAGAACAGGTATGTGAGGATGTTGTTCATTGTCTTCAGCTCAGCTTTTAACACAATCATACCACAACACCTGTTCAAAAAAGCTGAGCCAGCTGGACCTTAACACCTCCCTCTGCAACTGGGTGCTGGACTTCCTCAAGGGGAGGCCACGGTCAGTGCAAATTGGCACGATCACCTCCAGGACCATCACACTGAGCACCGGCGTGCCACAGGGCTGTGTGCTCAGTCTGCACTTGTTCGCCCTGCTGACTCACGACTGCACAGCATCATCCACCTCCAACCTCATTATAAAGTTTGCTGATGATACCACAGCGGTAGGTCTCATCAGCAACAACGATGAATCATCATACAGAGTGGAGGTGGATTAACTAGCGGCGAGGTGCAAAAACAACAACCTCCCTCTAAATATAGGAAAAACTAAGGAGGTCATTATTGACTTTAGAAAGACCAGCGCCCACCATATCCCTCTGACCATCAATGGCGTGGACATGGAGAGAGTCAGCGGCGTTAAGTTCCTGGGAGTTCACATCACAGAGGACCTCTCCTGGTCCTCATATTTCACTGCGCTCTCCAAGAAGGCCCAGCAGCATCTTCACTTCCTGCAGCATCTGAGGAAGGCGAGTCTCCCCCCCACCCATCCTCATTACATTCTACAGAGACACCATAGAGAACATTCTGACCAGCTGTATCACTGTCTGGCATGGGAACTGCAAGGCCTCCGACCGCAAATCCCTAAAGCGGATAGTGAAGACAGCTGGAAAGATCGTAAGAACTGCTCTCCCATCCATCCAGGCCATCTTTGATACACGGTGCACCCGGAAGGCTCTTAGCATTGTGAAGGACCCCACCCACACTTCCAACATCCACGTCACCCTCCTATCCTCTGGCAGGAGGTACCGGAGCATCCGTGCTGCCTCCACCAGACTATGCAACAGTTATTCTGTTGCCTACCAACACGGGGATCGCCGGTTCGAATCCCCATGGTACCTCCGGCTTGGTCGGCCGCCCCTACAGACACAATCAACTCTGTGCGTAACTGTGGTCCACTGAATTCCGGTTTCTACTACAGCAGTCATACCAGTTTCCTGTTTGTCAGCGTGTGCTATTGACAATGGCCATTGATTTTAAATCTTGCAGGCATCCCTGCAAGATTTACCATGGATAAATGTCAATGACATGCACAGAATTGTCCTGCACCTACCAGCAAACAGGTGAAAAGTTTCAAGTTTTACATATCAAGTTACATCCACAATTATGAGGACGACCTCATCCTCATAATTGCGGCTGCAACTTGATATGTAAAACTTGAAACTTTTCACCTGTTTGCTGGTAGGTGCAGGTGAAACTTTGTTGACAGTTCTGTGTATGTCGTTGACATTTATCCATGGTAAATCTTGCAAGCATTGTGAAAAATATGCCATTGTCAATAGCACATGCCAACAAAGAGGAAACTGGTATGACCACTGCAGTAGAAACCAGAAGTCAGTGGACTACAGTTATGCACAGAACTGATTGGCCGTGTCTGTGGGTGGGAAGCCAGACGCGGGTATGTGTCCTGGTCGATGCACTAGCGCTTCCTCTGGTCTGTCGGGGCGCCTGTTCAGGGGGGAGGGGGATCTGGGGGGAATAGCATGATCCTCCCACGTGCTACGTCTCCCTGGCGAAACTCCTCACTGTCAGGTGAAAAGAAGAGGCTGGTGACTCCACATGTATCGGAGGAGGGGTGTGGTAGTCTGCAACCCCTCCCTGGCTCGACAGAGGGGGTGGAGCAGCGACTGGGACACCTCATAAGAGTGGGGTAATTGGCCAAGTGCAATTGGGGAGGAAAAAAAAGTGGGGGGGACTCAGCAAAGACTACTTCCTCAGGCAACTGAAGAAGTATCACATCAAAAAACACCTGCTGGTCAACTTCTATAAAGCCCTCACAGAGAGAATCCTCACATCATCTCTCACTGTCTAGTATGGGAGCTGAGACAATCACAGTGGGATGAAACTGGAGTGGATTGTTACTAAAACCTCCAACATAACTGGTTGTGGCCTTCCACCAGACAAATCACTGTATATAAAGTGCATCTTCAACCGGGCAGGTAAAATAACCAGTGATCCCTCCCACCCAGCCCACCACCTCTTCCAGCTTCTCTCCTCTGGAAGGCGCTACAGGTCCATCTATCCATCCATCTATCCATTATCCAAACCAAATCCACACCGCTGCTTTCAAGGTCACGGGTATGCTGGAGCCTATCCCAGCAGTCATTGGTCGGCAGGTGGGGAGACTCCCTGGACAGGCCGCCAGGCCATCACAGGGCCAACACTACAGGTCCATAATAACCAAAACCACTCGAATCAAAAACAGCTTCTTTCCTACAGCAGTCAGAATGCTTAACATCCCTTGCTAGTCCCCGTTGCCCATATACTGACCTGGATGGCATTGTATGCACTGGACTGAACTCAGACTAGACTGGTTTGCATTGGTAAATCAATCATTGTACTCTCTGCCTGTGGGGCTACTTGATATGCTGGAGAACTGAACTGCACATACCATATTCATTCACTGTACATACTCTCACATTCAGGTGTTTCCTTTGTGTGTGTGCGTGTTGTTGTTGTAATGGTTCATGGTGCTGCTTGTTTTTCTCTCTTTTTGCACTGGAACTGAGCTACCATGCTACACCAAAACAATTACCACCAATATTGTTGCATGGCAATAATAAAGTATCTATCTATCAATCTAGTATCTATCTGTCTATCTAAAGATGGGCTTAGGTCTTATTCTTGCTCAACAAAATTAGGGCAGTATGCATAATTTTCTATTTCTTGATATACGTATATTTTTTTCTATTGGTCTCAACGTACCTACCACTTACTGATTATACAGTGTACTCAGTAATGCTCTGCAGGGGGCAGTAGATAAATATTAAATCGAGTCATAGCGTTGCAGACATCAACGCTTGCAGACATGTCCATGGATTGTATTAGTTAAAGGTTCTGACTCATTATAATAGACGGTTATGGAGAAAATAAGAGTCACTTAAACATAATGGACCCAACCAGAGAAATATTGCTTTGATTGTCATTTAAAAAGCAACAGAATGACATCTTCATCAGTACATACTGACTTAGAAAGAAATATGGCAATTTGTGGATACTTAAGCTACTCTTGGGACTTGTCTAGCTTTATTTCCATCAATTGTTTCTATCTCATGACTGTCATCTGATTTAGCTCCCAGCGACAGTTACTTTTCTATTCTGCCCTGCGTCACGACAGAACATTTTTCATTCATATCAATCTGGGGATGGAACGAGCCTACATCAAATGAGTGTCAAGAGATTTGCCACTCTGCCATAATGACTGACTGAATTATCATAACCATGCCAAGTCCCCCCATATCCAAACTAGGTGTCTCCATATGTTCTGACCCAAACAGTTCAAGACAGAATTACAAAGCAACGTGGGTATCAAAAAAAAAAAAAAAAGTACCAGACTGTGGTGTAGAGTCTTAACACTAGAACGGCCGAGATTTCATCCTACCTAAAAACGACCATGGGCGGTCAAAATGACGGCCAGTTTTTAAACTCTATATTCTGTCGAGATACATGACCAGTTGAGAAATTAATGCTTTGCATATGTTAGTATGTCTGTTAGGAAACGACTGACACCAAAATTAACATTTTAACACCTTTAATACTATTTTTCAAACAATTTAAAATGGCCGGTGTCCATGTAGTCATGGTGCGTCTGAAACGGCGGCTGTACCCAGACATGTTGGACATAATACCTGAAAAACAAAACGGAAAACACATATTGATCATCTAACAAACGTAACAAGGAACAAAAAACGTGAAATTAAAAAAAAAAAAGAACGGAATGTGGCGAAGGAAATGACGAGAAACACACGTGACATGACGCGCACGATGACGCAAAAGTTACACGCGGTCATTTTGATCGTTTTGTGTGGAGCTTATCAAAGTTTGTTTTGTGCAATTGATCTAAAACTGATTTTAATGCAAATATATGCAGTTTTAGCAGCACGCGGGGAGCGGCAGGTCTGTATCCTTTCTTGTCACAGTTATTAAACTTGGAAAATCCAAGACGGTCAAAATGACCGTCTCGGTCGTTGTTTGGGACTGTTTAAATGGTTATTTTCACTTTGTTTTTATTTATTTATTTAATTTAACTTTTTAAAGGCCTTGTTACGTTTGTTAGATTAGTGTAACCGGTTATTTTCTTGTCCGGTGCGGGATTCGATGCGAGGTGTTCTGCACCACAAGGCGACATCACTAACCGCTCGGTTAAAGGGTCAGACTCGTTAGTTAGGGGCTAACGTGTCTTATTAGTAGTTTACAGTAGCAATATGTGTTTTTCGTTTTGTCAGGTAATATTTTCACTTTTTCAATTTTGCTATTCAAGTTCAACCATGTCTCTCTGAAGTCTAAATTGTTTAAAAACGGTGTTGTAGTTGTGAAAATTTTACTTTTGGTGTCAGTCGTTTCCTAACAGACATACTAATTTATGCAATGCATTAATATCTCAACTGGGTATTTATCTTGAAGTCCGAATATAGAGTTTAAAAATCGGCGGTCATTTTGATCGCCCATGGTCTTATCATAACTTTTTTTGTGCGATTGATCTAAAACTAATTTTAATGCAAATATATGCAATTTTAGGAGCACTCGGGGAGCGGCAGGTCTGTATCGTTATTTTTCAGATAGTTATTAAACTTTGAAAATCCAAAACGGTCATAATAACCGTCTTGGTCGTTCTATCAACCCAGCCACTGCGGATGCACAAGCCATTGTGTTCTTAGTGCCGGTCCCAAGCCGGGATAAATGGGGAGGGTTGCGTCTGGAAGGGCATCCGGCGTTAAACCTTTACTTCATCAAATATTTTTCCTTCTTTCAGCTTTTTCCCCGTTTTTCAGGGGTCGCCACAGCAGATTTTACAGTTTCCACCAGGAGCCTGTGAGGGCACAGTGCCAATGACCGTTGTTCGATCTGGTATGGTCTTGTCAATCTGCATATTGATTTGGCAAAATTTTACGTCGGATGCCCTTCCTGACACAACCACTAACCCTATGGACGGGGGCACAGGTAAAGCGCTGGATGCCATCCCAGTATTCATGGACTTGCGCCCATGCCTGTCGCTATCTTTACTTCATCAAATATGCGGATCATAAATCTGATTTCCATACCGGATCGGCCGAAGCCCGGATTACCAACGACCGCCACTGGTACTGTTGGCCAGCAGGGTGCTGGTGGAAACTATGCTACTGTTGGGCGGAGGAGAAGGAGAGGGGGAAGGGTAAGACTGTGGAGGTGAGAGTCGGAACTTTGAATGTTTGCAGTATGACTAATAAAGGGAGAGAGCTGGCTGATGTGATGGAGAGAAGGACGGTAGATGTATTGTGTGTGCAAGAGACCAGGTGGAAGGGAGTAAGGCCAGGAGCATCGGAGGTGGGTTCAAACTCTTCTACCATGGTGTAAATGGGAGGAGAAATAGGGTAGGGGTTATTCTGAAGGAAGAGTATATCAAGAGCGTGTTGGAGGGGAAGAGAGTGTCGGACAGAGTGATGAGTATGAAGCTGGAAATCGAAGGTGTTTTGATGAATGTTATCAGCGCATATGCCCCGAGAGTTGGCTGTGAGATGGAAGAGAAAGAAGAATTGTAGAGTGAGCTGGATGAAGTGGTAGAGAGTGTACCCAAGGACAGTGTGTACCCAGTCATCGTGGCTGGCGTTCGTTCTCTGGATGGTGGAGTTTCTGGACTGTGTTCTACTGGGTGGACTGTGTTGTTGGCTGTTTTTGCTTTGTTCTCTCTGTTTTTGTATGCTTTTGGTGGTGTTGTTTTTGGATATGTGTTTTTGTCTTTTGTGTTGCACTGCTGTGGGCTGGGGGAAACAGAATTTTGTTTCTTTTGTGTACATACTAGTACATAAAATGAAATTACAAATACATTGTTCCTGATTCCTGTTCCTGATGATTGGAGCAGACTTCAATGGACATGTTGGTGAAGGGAACAGAGGTAATGAGGAGGTGATGGGTAAATATGGTGTCAAGGAGAGAAAATATGGAGGGACAGATGGTGGTGGATTTTGCGAAAAGGATGGGAATGAATACATATTTCAAGAAGAGGGAGGAACACAGGGTGATGTACAAGAGTGGAGGAAAGTGCACACACGTGGTCTATATCTTATGTAGGAGGTGCCATCTGAAAGGGACTGGAGACTGCAAGGTGGTGACAGGGGAGAACATAGATAGGCAGCATTGGATGGTGGTCTGGAGGATGACTTTGGAGACCAGGAAGAGGAAGAGAGTGGAGGCAGAGCCAAGGATCAAATGGTGGAAGTTGAAGAAGGAAGACTGTTGTGTGGAGTTCAGGGAGGAGTTAAGACAGGCACTGGGTGGTAGTGAAGAGTTGCCGCATGGCTGGGCAACCACTGCAGAATTAGTGATGGAGATAGCTTGGAAGGTACTTAATGTGTCATCTGGACAGAGGAAGGAAGACAAGCTGACTTGGTGGTGGAATGAGGAAGTACAGCAAATTATACAGAGGAAGAGGTTGGCAAAGAAGAAGTGGGATAGTCAGAGAGATGAAGAAAGTAGACAACAGGAGTACAAGGAGATGCAGCGTAAAGCAAAGAGAGAGGTGGCGAAGGTAAAGGAAAGGCGTATGGTGAGTTGTATGAGAGGTTAGACACTAAGGAAGGAGAAAAAGACTTGTACTGATTGACTAGACAGATGGCCCTAGCTGGGAAGGATGTGCAATCAAAGCTAGAGATGGAAATGTGCTGACAAACGAGGAGAGTGTGTTGAGAAGGTGGAAGGAGTACTTTGAGGGGCTGATGTACTGAAGAAAATGAGCGCGAGAGAAGGTTGGAGATGTGGGGATAGTGAATCAGGAAGTGTGGTTGATTAGCAAGGAGGAAGTGAGGGCAGCTATGAAGAGGATGAAGAGTAGAAAGGATTGGCTCTGAGCCCTTTCTTGTTTGCAGTGGTGATGGACAGGTTGACGGACGAGATCAGCCAGGAATCTGCATGGACTATGATGTTTGCGGATGACATTGTGATCATGTGAGAGTAGGGGGAAGGTTGAGGAGAGCCTGGAGAGGTGGAGGTATGCACTGGAGAGAAGGGGAATGAAAGTCAGCAGGAGCAAGACATATGCGTGAACGACAGGGAGGGCAGTAGAATGGTAAGGATGCAAGGAGTAGACGTGACGAAGGCGTATGATTTTAAATACAAGGGGTTAACTGTTCAAGGTAATGGGGAGTTCAGAAGAGAGGTGAAGAAGAGAGTGCAGGCAGGGTGGAGTGAGTGGAGAAGAGTGTCAGGAGTGATTTGTGACAGAAGGGTACCAGCAAGAGTGAAGGAAGGTTTACAAGGTTTCCTCTCCACGGTCACCATTTTTCCTCTCATGCAGTCACGCTGATCAGAACAGACGTGGAGAGAGACCACGTGTATATCAGTGGAACTGTGCATGCACGTGTGTCTCTTTGTGTGTGTGTGGGTGTGTGCGCATGTGTGAGCGTGTGTGCACGTGAACACACAACTTCTCTCGCCCCTGCAGGCATCGTGGTTTCACAAATGAGTCTGCCAGCTGACACATGAAGACTCTTAGCTCAAATGCTGCACACTTGGCTCAAATATCCAAAGAGCACCTACTGTAGAAAGCGGCATGCTATTGAAATTAAAATAGAAGATGAGGACGGCACACTCTCATGCAAGTTTATGAGACTGCTATCACCATGTACATGTTTCCGGCTTTCGCCTTCCCAAGGAGGCATCCTCATCTTCTGTCTTTAAGCTCTTTTGACTGATTAGCTGCAGCATTTCAGGTGTGCAATTCTGAACATCCTTAGTCCTATTACTATAATTAATAATAAGTGCTGAGTTTATGTTAACTTATGTGACCAAGTGTTGACAGCACTGACACTGGGCTAAAACTAGTTAGTCCATTTGTGGCAGCGCATTTCAGTGTTGTGAAGTTTTCTATTATCATTTGAATTCTACCTGTTGCACTTGTTCCCTGATTGTACTTGGCTTGACATGACATGCACTCTTAGATATATAATTACTATTCAGATACTACGGCGTTTGCAGGGTGTCGTGAGTCTATCTGCTCATGGTTGACTCTTTTGTAAGTCGCTTTAGATAAAAGTGTGTGCAAAATGAGGATGTTCAAAAACAAAAACAAAACAGAAACTTAAAAAAATCTTTGAAAACTTCTAGTAGTGTATTGGCCTTGTTCAACAAGAGCACGCTATATTAAACCAGTTTGACAATTCCCACATTGTGTATTCAAATCTGACAGTTTTACAGCTTACGTTATTCTTTTTTTCATGAGCTTGAAATGAAATTCTTCTTTCAGCTCTCAAATCTCAATAGCTGTCAGCCTTTTGAATGTCATTTGAGTCCCAGGATCCTTGAAAATGATTGGAGGAAGAAGAAAATGAAAGATTTGGTGACTTCTATGCAGGCCAAAGCTAACAGAGAGTTGGCTAAAGCTGATACATGTAGTGGAATGTGGAGGAGAGTGCACTTAGCCACTGAAAATAAATATAATAAAGTATAATGAAACTTTGGCATTTATAAAATGTTGAATTGACATTGAACCCCCCCCCTTTTCTCCCCAACTGTATCAAGCTAATTACCCCACTCTTCCGAGTTGTCCTGGTTGCTGCTCCGCCCCCTCTGCTGATCCTCAGAGGGCTACAGACTACCACATGCTTCCGCTGATACATGAGGAGTCGCCAGCCGCTTCTTTTCACCTGACACTGAAGAGTTTCACCAGGGGGACATAGTGCGTCGGAGGATCATACTATTCCCCCAGTTCCCCCCTGCCCCCCAAACAGGCGCCCCAACCGACCGGAGGAGGCGCTAGTGCCAGGACACATACCCACATCCGGCTTCCCACTTGTAGACATGGCCAATTGTGTCTGTAGGGACGTCCGACCAAGCCAGAGGTAACACGGGGATTCGAACCGGCGATCTCTGTGTTGGTAGGCAACGGAATAGACCACCATGCCACCCAGATGCCCCGATGTTGGGGTTTCTAGTGCTAATAACTGTAAAAGCCCAAAGAATGGAGTGAGTCCAATGTCAGTAGTGCTAATAGTTAGCATTAGCATTATGACATTCATTGTAAATGGCACAATTTTAAATGCACTTAGGGGGAAACATTGTGTTCTTAAGCCCACCATCTCATCCGCTGGAAAATAAAGTGACATGTCTTAGACCAGTGGCACTGAGTGAGTAGGGTGAGAAGACCACAGTGGTGAAATTTTGTGGGAGGAAACAAGTATGTGCATCTTTCCGTGCATGCTGCATCTGTGGGCGATGACTGAACTGTAAGTAGTCTGAATTAAGTCTATGCTGTGCTGGTGGGCTTAAAAGGGACTTCTAGACGAACTCACATCTCACAATCATTCAACCCAGAGACGTGCAATGATGAACCTCGTCTTTCTCTTGGCTTTCCTCACAACCACTTTCGTGGTGTCCATCACCTCGGTACAAGGCAGGCATTTGATGATTTTTAGTTCATGTTCCTTTTATTTTATTAGTAAATAGTAGGCCACAAATGTTGCGGTGAGTGATGGTAATGGTGGTATTGTTGTTAATGATGATGTTAATAATGAATCTTGCTTCACTTCAAACAGGCAAGACTGGGAGTTGCTGTCTACAAATCAAAAACACCAGAGTCAAGCTAGAGCTGCTCAAGAGCTACTACAGGCAAAGCCAACAGTCCTGCCGTATAGCAGCAGTTGTGTAAGTCTTCATAACCTTTAACCGTTGTTACATTTATGTTCATATGTTGGTTAAAAATGGTTATGGCTATATCAATACCAGCAGCAAAATACATTTAAAAAAAAAGTTGCTCCAGGGTGTACAGGTGGTGTGGTGTGGTGGTCTATTCCATTGCCCACCAACATGGGAACAGCGGTTCGAATCCCCGTGTTATCACCGGCTTAGTTGGGTGTCCCTACAGACACAATTGGCCGTGTCTGAGGGAGGGAAGCCAGATGTGGGTATGTGTCCTGGTTGCTGCACTAGCGCCTCCTCTGGTCGGTCGGGGCACCTGTTCAAGGAGGAGGGGGAACTGGCGGGAATAGAGTGATCTTCCCACGTGCTATGTCCCCCTGGTGAAACTTCTCACTGTCAGGTGAAAAGAAGCGGCTGGCGACTCCACATGTTTCGGAAGAGACGTGGTAGTCTGCAGCCCTCCCAGGATCAGCAGAGGGGGTGGAACACGACCAGGATGGCTCGGAGGAGTAGGTTAATTGGCCAGATACAATTAGGGAGAAAAAAGGGGGGAAATCCCCCCAAAAAATTTTTTGCTCCAGTTTCTTTAAAAAAAAAAATTTCAGTATAAATTCATGTCGTCACGCATGTATTTTCTCTGTTTTCCACAGATTCATCACAGAAAAAGGCAAGCGAATCTGCACTGACCCCAATAGTTCGTTGACAAAGTCCCGTATGGTCTACGTGGACACAAAGGAGAAGAGCCCCCACCATGTCAACTGCAACGACGACAACACACACACCACCCTCCACACAAAAAGACACCGCTCACAAAACCATGTCAAACCCCAAACTTAGTCTGCTCCACAACCAGAAGACCATAGCCCCACATCTTGCCACATAGTGCCTCTTACACTGGCTTCTTTTGAGTTTGAATGTTTATTTTATATTTACTCCTCACACCCATACCTAATTTTGTAAGATATGCTTAATATTTCATGTATATCTTTGACTTTTTGTCCAAGTCAACTACTTGTATGAGGCTTATTTGATATTCAAAATGCATGTAATACGTAGTATGTCGTTTATTTTGTATTTATATCATCTAATGACTGTATCACTTAATGGTATTGGTAAATAAAAGTCTTGGTTATGCAATGACTCATTGTGAATGAGGGGGATTTCCAGGATCTAATAATGAAGCGGGCGTGTGATGAAGAGGGTAATTCTGGAAAAGTGATCTCATTGTCTCTACCAAGCGTTAATCTAATCCTAACCTTTATAAAATGAACACAATACAACAGATTCACCGTGCTGCAGCAGCTGAGTCCATATGAATCGTTCACAGAGGAGGAATTATTTTCACACAGCATAGTAGTTTGACAGCATTCACAGAAGAAGAGTTATTCCCCGAAGCCTGGTGTTATCTTTAAGTAAGGATGTATATGTTTTGTTTGAAAGCTGCTTGACTGCTCTACAGCTCTCATTCTTGGCTCAGACGGAAGTCAGGGAGCGCGTTCTGCAGAAGTAAAACCCACCAACCACAGCGCAGTTCCAAACACTTCAACACTTGAAGAGAGGGAGATCGCTTCTAAAGGGTGGGGGATACATGGAGCACATTTAGCTTAATGATTTTCATCCTTTAAAGCAGAAGTCACGTTGCATCAGTCCTCTCCGTCACAGTCTGAGCAGGTGGTTTTCACCGCTTAGCGGAAGGTTTGCTCACTACTACTATGCTACTGTTTCCATCATGTCATCGCCACACTACATAGTGCATTATAATGCTGCTTACTACTTGTGGGCAGAAAGAGCGAAAGTTCAGTGCTGTCACCAACCAAAGTGAGGGAGGTTTGTGGAGTGCAGACTGCAGTGGGTTTTCCCCCAGCCCCCATGTAAGTTAGTGGCCCACCGTTTTTGTTCCACTGGTACATTCCAATAATGTGTATGGTATTTTTACATTTGTGACGGCTGATTTAAACGGCTGTCATCAAGTGTCCCTGTCAACAATAGATATATTACAAAATATCAGTTAAATACCCAGACAGCCTGGTGAAATGTGCAAGTTTACCTGACATGCACCTTACTCTCTCATTGCACAGAAAAAGCGTCAAGCTAACTAGCAGTAGTCACTAATGCTGTTAATACATGTTTAGCATTTTATTTGTTTTATTAGTTATTTGGAGTTTTAAAGTGCAAATTAACAATTGTTACTAGCCAATCTAGTTTATGCTAGCAACATCGGCTCCTTGTTACTTGGACGCATGGCAGAGAGCCACCTTGTGGAACCCCATTATTTGGTGGAAGAAATAGCAATCATTATTGAAGTCACATATTTGAACAATTCCTCCGGGTTTCTTTTTCCTTTGTAAAACTGTTGTATAGAAGTAAGTTGTGTTATCACAAATAACATAATCTGGAGTCTGTTATTGTTGTTCACAGTAACACACTCCCTCTTGTATTCTATTGTTTAAAGACACTTGACAAAGCTCTGCAGTGCTACCTTAATTTCAACAAGTGTTTTCGTAATTACTCAACGTTTTGTGTAACTGCAAAGGAACGAGGGCCCTCATCAGCTGTTTTCTGCTCTGTTCTCTCACCATTGGGTCGCCGCTTTCAAAACCTGCGTTATAGGTACAGTATGGGGGATGTGGGATGTGGGATGGGAATGCAAGTAGCGTTATGTTTTTTTTTCTATGTGCGAGTGTGCGTATTTGTGTTAATGTGTGTGTGTGTGTATTGGGAAAGGGCCCGTCATTAGCTTCCCATGGCCCAGTGGGTTAGATTAAGTCTAATGTTGCGGTGAGTTGAAAGGAACCAGAGGGAGATTTCACTTTACCCTTTTGCTGTGGATGGGGCTAACCACTGAAACACCTCTTCATTGCTTACTGTGCCTTCAGTTCACATACCACACATGCACGCACGCACACATGCACACGCGTGCGCACACACACACACACACACACACACACACACACACACACACACACACACACACACACACACACAGAGTGATGTTCACATCACATCTAGTATGAAGCAGTGCTGGTTACTCATTTTTTGGGTCAAGCAGAGTTCTCCATGACTGAGGCCTTTACCGAGGAAGACCTCACATTCATTTTCAGATAGTAATCCGAAGGTGCATGACCGGTTAGAAAAATGACTGGGCTGGATTGTTTTTAGCAGTATATTAAGTGATGATCAGCAGTCATGTTAGAAAATGTTCCTTTCGTATTTCCTCTTGCCCATGTAGAAACCATCTTAAAGGGGCATCGGCGTAATACGACGGATTCACCATGTTACAGCAGCGGAGTCCATATAACTCATTCACAGAGGAGGAATTATTGTCACACAGCATAGTAATTTGACAGCATTCATAGAGGAAGAGTTGTTCCGCGAAGCCTCATGTTATCTATATGTCAGGATGTATATTATTTTGTTTGAAAGCTGTTCGACTGCTCTGCAGCTCTCATTCTGGGCTATAAATGAAGGAAGTAAGGAAGGAAACACATTCTGCAGAAATAAAACCCACAAACCGCAATGCCATTCCAAACACTTCTTCAAAACATACTAAAGCGATGAAGATCGCTTGTAAAGGGTGGGGGATAAATAGAGCACAATTAGTTTAATCATTTTTGTCCTATAAAACGGAAGCCATGTTGCCTCAGTCCTCTTTATCACAATCTGACCAGGTGGTCTTTACTGTACGTTACATATATATTATATGATTATATATTATTATAACATTACACACACACACACACACACACACACACACACACACACACACACACACACACACACACACACACACACACACATATATATACTACTACTACTATTACTACTTTCGGCTGCTCCCGTTGGGGGTCGCCACAGCGGATCATCCGTTTCCATCTCTTCCTGTCTTCTGCATCTTCCTCTGTCACACCAGCCACCTGCAAGTCCTCTCTCACCACATCCATAAACCTCCTCTTTGGCCTTCCTCTTTTCCTCTTCCCTGGCAGCTCCATATTCAGCATCCTTCCCCCAGTACACCCAGCATCTCTCCTCCACACATGTCCAAACCATCTCAATCTTGCCTCTCTTGCTTTGTCTCCAAACCGTCCAACTTGAGCTGTCCCTCTAATATACTCGTTCCTAATCCTGTCCTTCTTCATCACTCCCAGTGAGAATCTTAGCATCTTCAACTCTGCCACCTCCACCTCCACCACCTGTCTTTTCATCAGTGCCACTGTCTCCAAACCATATAACATAGCTGGTCTCACAACCATCTTGTAAACCTTCCCTTTAACTCTTGTTGGTACCCTTCTGTCACAAATCACTCCTGACACTCTTCTCCACCCACTCCACCCTGCCTGAAACCTCTTCTTCACCTCTCTTCTGCACTCCCCATTGTGCTGATAACTCTCAAACAAGCCCCGCAGCTGAGGCGAGGATGAACAGGACGTCACTCAATGGTCGAAAATTTCTTTATTTTTAACCAACAGGTTACGAACCTTGAAAAAGAAAACACACAAAATACAAAGATACATCATTCAAGTACCCTCAACTCAAAGCTAACACACAATATAACTCATTCACTCACCAGTCCGTCCTCGTCCAGTCATACTAGAGTCCCCGATCTGAAGCGGTATTAACTTTCTTGACGTCACCCCCAGAACGTAAATCAGCCAATCACAGCAGCTCCCTAACTGAGACCCCGGATGTATGCATTTCTCGCCAATAGAATTTCGCAATAAAAGTCCTTATCAAGCACACAGAAATCACATACAATCGGAACTGGAATAAATCTCATTATTATTATCAATATTCAGATTCACTTATGTAACTAACAATTCAAACAATGTTACAATTTAACTGCATGTAAACGAAATAACTTTCACAAGTTTGTACTTAAACTAAACAAAAGTCTCTGACTAAACACAACTCAAATCCAACCACCCCATAGAAAGTAACACACCCATTACTTTAGACAGTTAACCCCAAGTCTTTAAACTCATATGCCTTCATCACCTCTACTCCTTGTATCCTCACAATTCCGCTGTCTTCCCTCTCATTCACGCATAGGTATTCCATCTTGCTCCTACTGACTTTCATTCCTCTTCTCTCCAGTGCATACCTCCACCTCTCCAGGCTCTCCTCAACCTGCACCCTACTCTGGCTACAGATCACAATGTCATCCGCGAACATCATCGTCCATGGAGACTCCTGCCTGATCTCGTCTGTCAACCTGTCCATCACTATTGCAAACAAGAAAGGTCTCAGAGCCGATCCTAGATGTAATCCCACCTCCACCTTGAACCCATCTGTCATTCCAACCGCACACCTCACCATTGTCACACTTCTCTCATACATATCCTGCACCACTCCTACATACTTCTCTGCAACTCTCAACTTCCTCATACAACACCACACCTCCTCTCTCGGCACCCTGTTGTATGCTTTCTCTAAATCTACAAAGACACAATGTAACTCCTTCTGGCCTCCTCTCTACTTCTCCATCAACATTCTCAAAGCAAACATGGCATCTGTGGTGCTGTTTCATGGCATGAACCCATACTGCTGCTTGCTAATCATCATCTCTCCTCTTAACCTAGCTTCTATTACTCTTTCCCATATCTTCATGCTTGTGGCTGATCAACTTTATACCCCTGTAGTTGCTACAGTTCTGCACATCGCCCTTATTCTTGAAAATCGGTACCAGTATGCTTCTTCTCCACTCCCCAGGCATCCTCTCACTTTCCAGGACTGTGTTAAACAATCTAGTTAAAAACTCCACTGCCATCTCTCCTAAACATCTCCATGCCTCCACAGGTATGTCATCAGGACCAACTGCCTTTCCACTCTTCACCCTCTTCATGGCTGCCCAGACTTCCTCCTTGCTGATCCACCGCATTTCCTGATTCACTATCTACCCCCACATCATCCAACCTTCTCTCTATTTTCTTCATTCATCAGCCCTTCAAAGTACTCCTTCCACCTTCTCAGCACACTCTCCTCGCTTGTCAGCACATTTCCATATCTATCCTTGATCACCCTAACCTGCTGCACATCCTTCCCAGCTCGGTGCCTCTGTTTAGCCAATTCCGTTTCTCCTTCCTTAGTGTCTAACCTCTCATACAACTCACCATACACCTTTTCCTTTGCCTTTGCCACCTCTCTCTTTGCTTTACGCTGCATCTCCTTGTACTCCTGTCTCCTTTCTTCATCTCTCTTACTATCCCACTTCTTCTTTGCCAACCTTTTCCTCTGTATAATTTGCTGTACTTCCTCATTCCACCACCAAGTCTCCTTGTCTTCCTTCCTCTGTCCTGATGACACACCAAGTATCTTCCTAGCTGTCTCCCTCACTATTTCTGCAGTGGTTGCCCAGCCATGCGGCAACTCTTCACTACCACCCAGTGCCTGTTTTAACTCCTCCCTGAACTCCACATAACAGTCTTCCTTCTTCAACTTCCACCATTTGATCCTTGGCTCTGCCTCCACTCTCTTCCTCTTCCTGGTCTCCAAAGTCATCCTACAGACCACCATCCGATGCTGCCTAGCTACTTTCTCCCCTGTCACCACCGTGCAGTCTCCAATCCCTTTCAGATCGTGCCTCCTACATAAGATATAGTCCACCTGTGTGCACTTTCCTCCACTCTTGTACATCACCCTGTGTTCCTCCCTCTTCTTGAAATATGTATTCACCACAGCCATTTCCATCCTTTTTGCAAAATCCACTACCATCTCTTCTTCCACATTTCCTCTCCTTGACACCATACCTAACCATCACCTCCTCATCACCTCTGTTCCCTTCACCAACATGTCCATTGAAGTCCGCTCCAATCACCACTCTCTCCTCCTTGGGTACCCTCTCCACCACTTCATCCAGCTCACTCCAGAATTCTTCTTTCTCTTCCATCTCACACCCAACTTGCAGGGCATATGCTCACATAACCTTCAGCAATACACCTTCGATTTCCAGCTTCATACTCATCACTCTGTCTGACACTCTCTTCACCTCCAGCACACTCTTGACATAGTCTTCCTTCAGAATTACTCCAACCCCATTCTCACCATGGTAGAAGAGTTTGAACCCACCTCTGATACTCCTGGCCTTACTCCCCTTCAACCTGGTCTCTTGCACACAGTATATCTACCTTCCTTCTCTCCATCATATCAGCCAGCTCTCTCCCTTTACCAGTCATACTGCCGACATTCAAAGTTCTGACTCTCACCTCTACACTCATACCCTTCCTCCTCTCCCGCTGCCTCTGTGCATGCCTTCCCCCTCTCCTTCTCCTTCACCCAACAGTAGCGTATTTTCCACCGGCACCCTGCTGGTTAACAGTACCAGTGGCGGTCGTTGGTAACCTGGGCCTCGACCAATCCGGTATGGAAATCTTATTTATGATCCGCATATTTGATTTGGCAAAGATTTTATGCCGGATGCCCTTCCCGACGCAACCCTCTCCATTTATCCCGGCTTGGGACCAGCACTAAAGAATACAATGGCTTGTGCATCCTCAGTGGCTGGATTATATATATATATATATATATATATATATTCCTAGCACAAAAAGTAAGGAAATTTGTGTTTTGTAGATTATTTCTTTGTTGTAACAATGCTTCTTGGCAATAAACGGAAAGCCTGTTTATTTCCCTTTTAAGGACCATGCGTTTGTGGGATGAGCAGCAGAGCTGATGAGTATGTGGGTTGCGCTCATGAAAAATTTGCCAAATCTTCTCTGCCAATGCCAAACAGCTTATTTTACTGTTGCTATTGACTCTTGTTTTGAGTTTCTGGTACCCCGGGTGCTGACAATCAGGTGCCTGATATAAGATCTATTGCAAAGAAGCATTGTTGCAACAAGAAATAATCTACCAAACACAAATTGCCTTGCTTTTTCTGCTGAGTTTTATATGTAACCCATATGACATATAGGGCTACTAATAGTCATTGATTTAGAGGTGTAGTGACATGCCGCTCCTGAAGGGGCGCACTATGCAACTCGCTAGGGTAGAGACTGCGACACGCAGTAGTCTCTTTCTTTTCCCCCTCATTTCTTTTTGTGGACATCATGGAGATTGTGCTCTTCAACCGACGACTGAATTTCATTATACATAGCCTTAGAAAGTTAGAGTATTGGCATTTTTTGATTCTGAAAAGTGTTTTGTGTAATCAGAATCTCATCTGTGAGCTCACGAGACGAAGGTCTGTCGAGTTTTACGTATTTGGAACTCCGGCGAGCAAAGCAGGTTCTTGTGCTAGCTTATTGCTAACCACCGAAGGGAAAAGATAACGCTGGGTCAGTTAGCTGTTAAGATACTCTTCATAAAACCAGTCGGAGTCATAAGAATGTCTAATGTTTGAATAGCCTGTGCTTTGGTACGTATTGTATCATAGTTATGAGAATGTTATAGCATTGTGTCACGTTGAATGTTTTAGAAGACGGCTCACGCCAATAGTTAGCTAGTGCTAAGCGCTAGCTTAGTCAGTGAAGCATTGGGGAATTATGTAGCATTCAAGATGCGTGGCACTTATCCTGTTGACGTTAAAGCCATTCGGTTTAAGTGGTTAGCGCACTTAAATGGTTTGTGTTGAGGCTACACTGTGATTGCATTGATTTTGTGTAACAGAATTATATATATGTAGTGATTAAGTAATGATTTTACAATTCATATACACTACCGTTCAAAAGTTTGGGATCACCCAAACAATTTTGTGTTTTCCATGAAAAGTCACACTTATTCACCACCATATGTTGTGAAATGAATAGAAAATAGAGTCAAGACATTGACAAGGTTAGAAATAATGATTTGTATTTGAAATAAGATTTTTTTTACATCAAACTTTGCTTTCGTCAAAGAATCCTCCATTTGCAGCAATTACAGCATTGCAGACCTTTGGCATTCTAGCTGTTAATTTGTTGAGGTAATCTGGAGAAATTGCACCCCACGCTTCCAGAAGCAGCTCCCACAAGTTGGATTGGTTGGATGGGCACTTCTTGCGTACCATACGGTCAAGCTGCTCCCACAACAGCTCAATGGGGTTCAGATCTGGTGACTGCGCTGGCCACTCCATTACCGATAGAATACCAGCTGCCTGCTTCTGCTCTAAATAGTTCTTGCACAATTTGGAGGTGTGTTTAGGGTCATTGTCCTGTTGTAGGATGAAATTGGCTCCAATCAAGCGCTGTCCACTGGGTATGGCATGGCGTTGCAAAATGGAGTGATAGCCTTCCTTATTCAGAATCCCTTTTACCCTGTACAAATCTCCCACCTTACCAGCACCAAAGCAACCCCAGACCATCACATTACCTCCACCATGCTTAACAGATGGCGTCAGGCATTCTTCCAGCATCTTTTCATTTGTTCTGCGTCTCACAAACGTTCTTCTTTGTGATCCAAACACCTCAAACTTGGATTCATCCGTCCACAACACTTTTTTCCAGTCTTCCTCTGTCCAATGTCCGTGTTCTTTTGCCCATCTTAATCTTTTTCTTTTATTGGTCAGTCTCAGATACGGCTTTTTCTTTGCCACTCTGCCCTGAAGCCCAGAATCCCGCAGCCGCCTCTTCACTGTAGATGTTGACACTGGTGTTTTGCGGGTACTATTTAATGAAGATGCCAGTTGGGGACCTGTGAGGCGTCTGTTTCTCAAACTAGAGACTCTAATGTACTTATCTTCTTGCTCAGTTGTGCAACGCGGCCTCCCACTTCTTTTTCTACTCTGGTTAAAGCCTGTTTGTGCTGTCCTCTGAAGGGAGTAGTACACACCGGTGTAGGAAATCTTCAATTTCTTAGCAATTTCTTGCATGGAATAGCCTTCATTTCTAAGAACAAGAATAGACTGTCGAGTTTCAGATGAAAGTTCTCTTTTTCTGGCCATTTTGAGCGTTTAATTGACCCCACAAACGTGATGCTCCAGAAACTCAATCTGCTCAAAGGAAGGTCAGTTTTGTAGCTTCTGTAACGAGCTAAACTGTTTTCAGATGTGTGAACATGATTGCACAAGGGTTTTCTAATCATCAATTAGCCTTCTGAGCCAATGAGCAAACACATTGTACCATTAGAACACTGGAGGGATAGTTGCTTGAAATGGGCCTCTATACACCTATGTAGATATTGCACCAAAAACCAGACATTTGCAGCTAGAATAGTCATTTACCACATTAGCAATGTATAGAGTGTATTTCTTTAAAGTTAAGACTAGTTTAAAGTTATCTTCATTGAACAGTACAGTGCTTTTCCTTCAAAAATATGGACATTTCAATGTGATCCCAAACTTTTGAACGGTAGTGTACATTTAATGGAAAGCATATTGTAAGATGTTCTGAATGGAAAGAAATTAATGAGATCTCATGTTAGAAACAGATATAGAATGGAATACTTACTGTTCTGCACTATTTGTGTTGTTTTAGTTTTTTTGAACTACCAGATAGAATTTGGAAGATTGTGATGGCGAGCCCAGCCCAGTGAGACTGTGGACGATCATAGAAGCAGTGGCCTACCGTAGGATCTGTCCCAGGAAACGTCTGACAAGCCTGAATCATTCATCCAGACACCAGATAAGAACCCATACACACTAGCCTATTTCCTCTACCAGGGTAGGAATAGTCATCATTGAAATATATCCAATACACTCACGGATCAGGAACTGAACTCTTGGACTAACACACACTCAAGGACAAGGAACTGAATTTTTCTTTCATCTCAAACTGCTAACACTCATTGAGGGTTGTGATTTGAATGAGGTTTTCTTTGGTTTTTTATTTTATTTACTTTAAAGAGCTCTATTTTGTTTTATTTCAATTCTCTTATGTAAAAGTCAGCGTTGTGCATATTTTGCTGTTGTGAAGCAATAAATTTGTCAACTGTTCAACTACACATCAACTCCTCTCGTGAAATAGTCAAGGCAAACCCCTCACCGAACCTAGTTAGATGTTAGCACCTTTACTGCTACCCCTAGTTTGCACTGGAGGCGCTACATATTTATATATATATATGGGGCAACACGGTGGCCTCACAGCAAGAAGGTTCTGGGTTTGAGCCCTGGGCTAGTCCAACCTTGGTGAGTCATCCCAGGTCGTCATCTGTGTGGAGTTTGCATGTTCTCCCCCGTGTCTGCGTTGGTTTCCTCCGGGGGCTCCGGTTTCCTCCCACAGTCCAAAGACATGTAGGTCAGGTGAATCAGCCGCACTAAATTGTCCCTGGGTATGAATGTGTGTGTGTGTGTGTGTGTGTGTGTGTGTGTGTGTGTGTGTGTGTGTGTGTGTGTGTGTGTGTGTGTGTGTGTGTGTGTGTGTGTGTGTCAGCCCTGTGGTGGCCTGGCGGCCTGTCCAGGGTGTCTCCCTGCCTGCCGCCCAATGACTGCTGGAATAGGCAGGATAAGCGGTTTGGATAATGTATGGATGGATGGATGTATATATATTATGTGTTATATTAATCTATTCTATTATATATATTATACAATATATATTACAGTATATGTGATGTACAGTATATGTGTGTGTGTATGTGATGATCAGCAGTCATGCTGTAACATTTTACCTTTGCATTTCCTCTTGCCCAGGTATAGAAATCATCCAAAAGGGGCATCAGCGCATCTGAATGAGCACTTAAAGCTCAAGTCACACAATGAAATGATCTTTTCAGGTCCTCCTCAGTTTGGGAGTTGTGTGTCGCATGGCTTACAGTGACACTGCGATACGTTTTTGTTGTTTACGGCTACGTTGTTGTCTGTGTCAATTAAACGGCTTGTTGCCAGAAGACAACACATTTAACTTATAGTTTTTGGTTTTATAAGAAGACAGGAAACACTGCCTCTAATAGCCACACGCTGAAATTAGGCCACCCCAAACAGAAACACACAAACACAAATTTTTCTTTGCAAAAAAAAAAACACTTAAAAGGGCGCATACACACATGCACATGCACACACATGCACATGCACATGCACACACACACAAATGTTTCATTGTAAAAACACACAAAAAAATCACTTGTAAGGGTGCACACACACACACACACACACACACACACACACACACACACACACACACACACACACCCTGAGCCTGTAGCATTCAGGAAGTGGTTTCTGTGGGTGGCTGAGAGTGTACCGTCTTAATTTTAAGTGAAAAAAGATATTTCACAGATTGAGGCGAGAAATCAGCCTGACAGTGTTTGAGTCTTTTGTCACGGAAGAACACAACACACGTGTCCTATCACTATGCTATGAAACCCCACTGACAAACACACAACCATTTTCAGCAACTTTATCATGGCATGCATCACAACGCGTCAAACTTTTGTGCGTAAATAAGATGCCTGCCATCTCCACACCACAAAACTCCATGTGCCAGGAAACCTGCGACGACTCCATCACTTCATCACTCCATCACTCCAAACTACACTGATACAACTCCATAACTACAATGGTGTTCACTGCGGGTGGGGTTTGTGCGTTATTCACTGGGCTGCACGTTGTCACTGTGAATAACATGCCTGCAGTGAGTAAGAAGTGGTTGTCTGTCCGTTTGTGGTTTTCTGGTGCACAGCACCACCCAATAAAACTCCCCAACACAACGTTGATGCATTTCCTTTTATTGGCCAATGACGTAGAACACACATATATCTAAAGACAGGGTATGTTTTTTTTTAATATATATCAGAATTCATAGGATATATTGACTAATGGAAGCAAAAATATGAAGCTGTGTAAATTTTGTCAGGTTTGTTGGCTCCGATGTGGCACAAACAGGACAAATAAATGCGTTTGGCGGGAGCAATATCCGCTGTGCAGAGTTCGACAGGCTTCCTCGCCTTGTTCTTCTTTGTGATTTAAACACGGAGTCCTTTCCGTTTCCTCCCTTGCGGCCTGATCCCCTGTCCCATTCTTTCCCTTGTGCCTCTCCTCCTCTGTGTGCACTCTGGGAGTCCGCTGCCCTCTGGTAGGCCGCCGGCGTCTTTGTTTCTCTTGCCCTCTTCCTTCTTCTCCGCAGGAGCCACCTCATTCTCTTTGTCCACCTTTCTCATGGCCTTTTTGGCCCAGCATCTGGCAGGGTTGGAGCAGATCGTCCTGTCCTGCTTGGTTATAAACCTGCAACAGAGTTCATCGACGTCACTGATTGTCAGTTTGATTGCCGTTGGTCGTGAGTGATTGGCGTTAAAATGCCAGCGGTGTCAAATGTGAATTTTCTATCTTGATCCATTAACTTCTGATGACTTTCTAAACTAAATACCACTTAGTTGTGTGGGGGGGTACATTTGGAAAAGTAGTTGGGTTGAAGTACTTGACTTGGTCTCGAGTCCACATTTTAAAGGTCTCGAACTCGACTAGGATTTCGCAGCATAATGCAGTCTAATTTAATTTGTTCCTTATTTCGTTGTTATTAAGTTGTGTCTCTTAAATATTAATTTGGAGGGTTGGGGGGGCTAAATAAGTATTACAGTGTAGTGAAATTCTGACATACTACAATGGTCTACAACTACAGTTAAGTCAATCAATCAATCAATCAAGTTACATTTTATATAGCACTTCTCTAGCTGCAACAGCCACTCAAAGCGCTTTACAAAAACACTGACCCATAACCTGTAGTGCAAGTTAGAACTGATGATTCTAATATCGCTATCATTTAGTGTAACAGTACAGACTGGAACTCTTAGTACATTCTGTCAAATTTAAATGCAATACTACAAACTGCAACTCTTGGTACATTCAAGTCCTGGTGTTCAATTGGACCTGCACTGTTCTGGTACACGTCTTATGTTTTGGCCCGATTGATCTCGGTCTTGACCTCGCCACCTTGAAAGTCTTTGGAATCGACTTGGTTTGGACTTGGCGGTCTTGACTACAGGGCTACTAAGTCGAGACAAGGCTCAAGTGTAACAGCGGTGTAGTGAAACGTGCCAGCGGGGATACTCACACCACAGCCGGGATGGAACAGCGTGCCACAGACTGGATGGTGTAGTTCACGATCTTGTCCACGCTGACTGTGGTGTTACTCCAGTTCTCACAGCAGCTGTCCACCGGTCCATGGGCTAGACGAGACAGGGAGGAAAGAGAGAGAAGTTAAATCAGGGTTAACTCATCACGCACCTCCGTGTACTCCAGTTTAAAGACCCATCCTCACGTGACTCCAAAAACTCAGCACAAAATGGGAAAACTCACTTGTATAGACAGAGCCCATCCATGTGGCGAGGCATAGGAGAGCGCACGTAGGGGAGACCAAGCTGAGCCTCGTCGCCATAATGACACCTCGGCTCTCTCTGCTAGATACCGTGTGCAGTACCGCTGGAGCACAAATCTACCGTGGCAGTCTAAATAAGTCAGATCTTTATCTTTGCCGCTTGCCTGGGTAAATGTCAAAATCTGTGTGAGTCAACGCTAATTGCGCAGCAGGTGCCCTCGTTGGGTGGTACGGAGACCTAAAGGCTGTTGGAGTGGCTGAAGTTATGTCTGATCTAAGTGATGATCTGGTTCTTATAGAACACAGGCCTCACCCCCTCACCGCACCATTGGACATAATCACTCCGGCTGTGTAGTGGAGACAGGAAACTATGAGTATATGCTGAACACGTAGGAGATTAAAAAAAGACCACCACAGCTCGCCACAACACATACAACAATAGCATCACACCTGAAGCAAGAGCACACATATTACACACACACACAAACAGACATGCATGCACATGTGCACACACACACACACACCCATACCACCCTCCTCTCAACTTTTGCACAGTTTGTTTCCGTTTTTGAGAGACATCAGTGGGTGGAGTAAATTGGTTGAAGAACACACTGTAGCCAATGACCATTTATCTTGGTGATCATTGCTGGAAATAATAAAGCATCATATACAGCAACAACAAAAAAATCCCTGTTTAAACGCTTACATTTTCATCTTGTTTTTTTCTTCCTCTTTTTTTGGGTTCATTCCCCGTTTTTCTCCCCAGTTGTATCCGGCCAATTACCCCACTCTTCCGAGCAGTCCCGGTCGCTGCTCCGCCCCCTCTGCCGACCCGGGGAGGGCTGCAGACTACCACAGGCCTCCTCCGATACATGTGGAGTCACCAGCCGCTTCTTTTCACCTGACAGTGAGGAGTTTCACCAGGGGGATGTAGCGCGTGGGGGGGATCACGCTATTCCCCCTAGTCCGCCCCCGCCCCCAAACAGGCGCCCCGACCGACCAGATGAGATGCTAGTGCAGCGACCCACATCGGGCTTCCCACCCGCAGACACGGCCAATTGTGTCTATAAGGATGCCCGACCAAGCCGGAGGCAACACGGGGATTCGAACCAGTAAGCCCCGTGTTGGTGGGCAACGGAATAGACCGCCACGCTACCCGGATGCACACTTGCATTTTTATTTGTCTGTGGCAAAATGCCCGCTATACCTGGCAGGCAACAAACACAGAGACTAGTAGTATAGTTTACACTGGAGAAGGCCACTTGGCCCTGTGGGTATCACGGAAATGATGACGGGGTTATTGAAAGTAACACCGTGTGTTATACTCTTGCACAGCAGTGGAAGTACTGAGGAGAAAGAGGGGCCAGAGAGAGGTACAAATAAGGGTGAGCAGGGTAGACTGATATAGACTGGGTATATTGCTGGGTTGTGAACGGAGGAGGTATGGAGACACGCAAGCCTCGGTCCTCACGTCTCACCACACCATTTCTAACCGCAGAGGAAAGAATTACTCGAAGTTACTCGAAACCTGTCACACTGACGGCGTGATTCTCAGCCACGGGAGGAATAAGGTTAAACAACGCCGAGAGGAAGAGGATGCAAGTGATGAAGTGAGGGAGGGCCTGGGCAACAGAGGGTGAAAGTGACGGAGAACGCAGCCACCGGGGGGGGGGGGGGAGAGAGAGAGAGAGAGAGAGCGAGAGAGAGAGAGAGAGAGAGAGGCACATTTAAAGTCAGCACCAAATAGACAAAGACGGAGAGGAGGAACAGAAAGGCTGCTGAAAATAACACCCTAAAGAAAGAAAGACGGACAGGGAAATGAAAAAAAAAACCCAGGTGTGACTTAAAGAGAAACACAAAGAAAAAGTAAAAGCAAAGTGAAAGAGGCTTTAGATAGCGCTCCACTAGCACGTTATTATTATTCTCCTGCACAGCTCTACAATAATAGCGAGAATAAATACTTAATTGGTCCTCCGTCTGGGAGGAGGCTGAATGGATAACAAATATTAGTTTCATGGCTCCGGATCCGTTAGTCAACAACAATAGAAAATCTCAAAGCACACAAAACTCGGCCATCTCCAACAGCCAATCGTTAAAATCGGCTGGCTTATGGCGTTGCCAGGCAAGCAAAGGACTTGCACACACACAAAAAAAGAAAGTATGCACACCATGGCACCCGTATACCTGCCTCTGCATGGGCACACATACAAACACACATGACCATACATGCAGACATACACACATTTAAATGCAACACAGGCACACTACTGCATGCATGCACACACACAAGGATTCACACGCACCTCACTACACTACCCCTCATATACCAGCCTCATCATCACCATCCCTGTGGCAACCTGTTTATCAGTGGAGAAATGCATGGCGGGATTATTCATTTCTTTGTTATTCATTAGTTGTTGTCCTGGGCAGCAGGCACAAGGCTGCGGGTTGGTCGACAGCGTGGCTGATAGGAATTAGTCTCCCGATAAAGCAAGAGATTGGAACGAAGCGTCGCAGGAAATTACAATCAATACTGACTCTCATATCCTCATCCGATATTGATCCAACTGGGAATGAGAAGAACATTGTTGGTCCCTCTACCATGTATGTACATCCCTGTACATACGTACGAGCCATAAGGGCATTTATGAAAATAGATATTAACACATTATATATATATATATATGCATGGAATGTGCTTGCATTGTTATAGCACCCTGTGAATAGCCAAACAACGTTAAGGGCAAGACAAATCAACTGATATCGCAAAGACATACATTCATTACCCTCCCTCCTTTCCCTTTCCCCCTTCATCTGAGTCCCCATCACACACAGGCCATAGAAGAGAAGAAACAAAATAAACCACGAAAGAGAGGGAGAAAGGGAGAATGAAGAGAGGAGTCCAACTTTACCGCTTCAAACAGCAACTTCCCCAGCTCGTCCGTGCAGGTGACATGAATGAACTCACAGAGGCGCCCTCCGTTGTGTGCTCTGCGTAATAGTCTTCCATGTAGGCATGGTTAATGTAACATCCCATGCCAAGGGCAGAGATATGAAACAAGTCACTGCAGAAGACATTGTTGACTGTTGCTTAGCTCAAGGCTGATAACACAGTATTCCCAGAGACAAAGACATGCCCTGAATTCTGTATGGCAAATGAGACCAGTCAATAAAGAGATAGATGTTTGACTAGAATATCAAATATCTGTCTTGGCTTCCATGTCTGTTCAATAAAAATCACCTCCACACAACACAAAGTTTAATCTTATCCCGCCATGTATCTATATTTATTTCCTCTCTTGTGCAGACTCGCATTGATCTGAGAGTCTGCTTATCTACATCACCGTGTGTGTGTGTGTGTGTGTGTGTGTGTGTGCATGTGTATTTCTGGATGTAGCTTTGTGCATGTGTTGTAACTTCATATTGAATAAGGAAAAAAGAAAAGCTAATACAGATCTTTTGTAAAGGGCAGCAGTTGCTGTTGAACAAAGAGCAATGTGTCCCTGTGTGAGTCTGAGGAATGCTGGCGCGTCAGTGTGGCAGACACAGTGGCTGTCTGCGAATGCAGCTTTGCAGAGGCCGCCTCGCATCAGGTCATCCAAGTGATATGAGACGTGTTAAAGCGAGTGTCAGTGTTTTGATGTGTAACAGTGAAGCCATGTACACTGATCAATATGTTGACCTTTTTGCCAGCCCGATCGCATGGTGTTGTGCTCCCCTCCTATGTTTTTATTTTCAGTCCGAGAGGCAAGAGGAGGTAGGATCCTTTGTTAGTTAGTAGTCGTTATCTCTTATTTTGTTTCAGGGCTTGTTGTAGTCACTAGCTGTGTCTGAAATGTTCACACCACATGAAAATGTAGAATGCAAATTTTAATATGGCCGATATTAATTGCCTGTGCAAATTTAGTATGGGAAAGTGTATGCATACTATCAGGGGCTGCGTTAACCACCAGTTTTCCATTATGTAGGGGATTTTAAAAGCGACGCTGGATAATTCCAAATGCCATCTATTATTCTAGCTGCATCATAGGGATTTGGCTTTGTTGACTTTTTGAGAAAACTCAGACTTAAGTTCCTATCAGTTACGTTGGGGACACGCTGGAGTGGAACGGAATTAATTTTTACGATTCAAAATGGGCATCCAGGTAGAGCGGTACCAAAATGTAACCCGTGTGGCATACAGTTATTTTGCTGTCTAGGCTTGAGTCGGTTATTAGCATTTAAAAAGCACATTCAATATTGCTGATGTGTGCGCAGAGTTACAGCACCTATAAAGTGTCTTTAAGCATGCTCACTAATCCAGGTAAGGAAATCACAGGAAGTTGAATCAGTTCATCTGGGCACAGCGTTTATTGAGAGAAACTTTTCCAAGTTTATAAGGGTGGGGGTACCTGCAGTCGGTTGAGACTGAAGAGGTCACTTGGATGAGTGATGAAACGTTTCTCTCAATAAACGTTGTGTCCAGATGAACCGATCCAGCTTTCTGCTGAGTACCCATAAAGTGCATTTATTTATCTTTCCAAAACTTTCTACGTTTTTGCTAAGCAGCCCTTGTAGGCTAGGGCCTACTGTGTGTTGACATTAAGCATTGTAATCACCAGGAAGACAAATACCAGATAAAGTATTGAAGCGAATTCGTGGGGACAACGTAACCACAGGAACTGCCGCGGCCGGGAAGCGAACCCGTATCGCCCGCACCGCGGGAGACATCGCTAACCGCTCGACTAAAGGGCCAGATCCGTCAGCCAGCTGCCAGCGTGTCTTCTTATCCATGCACGTTACAGTATCATACTGGTAAACATGAAAACAAATATTACAAGAAAAACAGACTGTGACACACATTTTTACAACCTTGTCGTCAAATAGAATATTTGTAATGATTATTAATAGGGTAAACTCTCCATACTACGTAGACTACACATTTTAAGTTTACGGTCGCCAAACAACCAAAACTCATCCCACAATTCTTTGCGCGCCTTTAAACGACAAACGGCAAAGGCGAGGGGACACATTATCGTGACGGACAGCGAAGTAGTGAGAGCGGAAGCGGTTACAAATTTTTAAAAAAAGAAGAAGAAAAATCCTCTACAAGTTTTAGCGGAAATAAAGAGCAAGAGATGAATCGAAGCGAACAAGCGAAAGCAGCATACTTCCTCTCACGAAGGGCCACTTCCGCTCGAATGTGAGTAGTTTTATATAGGGTCTAGCAATTCGGACGATATTTATGTCCCCCCCCCCCACACACAGTAAAGTAGGCACTCGGGTCTACTTGTCCATAGAAGAATGATAGAAATGCCTATAAATCTAATCGGTTAGTCATTGAACAGTCGTTGAACCCCCCCCCCCCAGACCCTCTCCCTCTTTATGGATCTCAAATCTATTTGGGCAACACCAAGGGATTACATTAAAAAAAAAAACCTCTTGGAGGAACGACAATCACCTTCTAATTAATATTCCGCCTGCCCGCGTCATTTTCCAATTGATTTATACAGAAAACCCAGCGTGGCCGAAATGACGCTGACCTCCTGCCCCGGTATCAATTTCCTTTCTATTGACCCCAACGCACAAGACCTCAATTGTGGATCAACCGTCCGTTTATGAGGCGTCAATAATCGACTGAAAACCCCCAGCGGGCGGTATGGGGGGTATTATTACCATATAGCGGGTTGTCACTGCTCCAAGGCGAATTTGAATGTCTATCAGACGGAATGAAGTAAAGACCGCAGCACGCGGCCGCTAGAGTCAAATCAATAAGCGGTTTAATTATAGCAGCGCCCGGCTCGCACTTCTCCGCGGCTGAGAGGCGCATAAAGCCGCAGCTGATACAGAAACGATCATTTTAGACAGAATGGGTTTTTACCGCCTCAGTGACCTGCCTGTCTTCGGCGAAAGCCTCTCGGTGGTCAGCAAATTGTCTGTACTCCCCCTCTGGGTTCGGCTGACGCGGGCTGTATTCGTGTGGGGGAGGCGGTGGGTACTTTGTGTATGTGTGTGTGTGTGGCTGTGGGCACAGTGTGTGTGTGTGTGTGTGTGTGTGTGTGTGTGTGTGTGTGTGTGTGTGTGTGTGTGTGTGTGTGTGTGTGTGTGTGTGTGTGTGTGTTGACTGGATGTGTACTCCTGTGGCTACTCTAGAGGCTTTGAACAGGCTTCCACTTTCAACGAAAACTGATGTAGCTTTGTGGATAAATGAATAAGAGCTCATTGGATCCTTCCCATGTAAGAACAGTCTGTCCTTCAAAAATACGTTCATTTTTACCAATAGCTGGACACCCCCCCCCTCTCTCTCCTTGTGTTGCTGGTGTCATCGACAAATCAAATAGCTTTTGTGAAGTTTTGCTAGTGTGATTAATGCATACCAGGATGGTTCTCCATTCCCAGAAAAGAAACTCCTAGTTTGTGTTGTTCCGGGGAGCAATTAGAGTGTGACACAGGCCACGCGTAATGCTGGTTAGAGCTGAGTATATATAATGTGAAGACTGTTATGTTAATAAAGTCAAAAGTAAGCAAGTTCAAGTGCTTTAACCCCCCATCAGAACAGAACGAATTACTCCAAATGGCACACTTACCATGAAACGAGACTTGACTGTCCAGCCTCGCAGGAACGACGAGCGAGTTTCAGGTTTGGGCTGGACTTTCTTTTATCCAGCTTGAAAGCTTTGGGCTATGCTTCAAACGAGAGATTCACACCTATCTTTTATCACATTCCGAGTGTATAATTTGGTCCACTAGATGGCGGTCTTTGTCTACATTGAGTGAAGGGGAGAGGCAGACAAAAGTGGGCCCCGAGAATCGTCTCTTATTGTCAATTCGTCTGATGTGACCAAAAAAACCAAATGGATAAATACAAAAATGCAACTTTTGTGTTACACACATGGGTGGCGTTATCATGCATTTTTCTCACTGAAAATACAGATGAGGCTAAAGATGTGAAACAGCAGCTGGCATTGACAATTAAGTTTTAGTCTCTACGCTATCTAGACTTCCCAGAGCACTACAGCTTGGTGTCTGTTGGTTATTATACAGCCTGTGTGAATGATGATCTTACCTTGGTGTGTTTCATCTGTCAAAAGTTTATGGGTTGTACTTCTTCACTGCCTGCCCAGGGAAGAGCCATCGATTGATTTGTTGGCTGGTCATCAGTCATGTGTCTCCCTTTGGTGGTGGCATTTCAGATGAGGCCGTGCTCGGGAAACATTATTAGAATAACATCACAGAGAGTGCGTCCCCTCTCAGACCAATACGCTCGCTCATGATTCATGGCAGCGACGTCTCACTCTCTCTTCATCTCCCCCTCTTTATTTGTCTGCTTTGATCACAGATGTAATCTGTTTAGTCCGTATCTCAGCCCTCTATTTCTCCACTCTGAAGCGCCGTCCCCTCTTTTCTTGGTCACATGTGCAAGCTTTCTTTTAGTGTCTCACACACACACGCACACACACACACATATCTCAACCTCTGTCACATTTTTTGTATTTGTGCGCACACAACCCTACCTCTGCAAAACCTTCTTCCCTGTGTCTTAGCCCCCCCCCCAACCCCCATTCCGTCCTATACGGCCCCTCGTCACCCTCTGCCCCCAACCACCACCACCACCTCCACCTCCACCGTTTCTCCCTCAGTTGGTTTAAGTAGGGTCATATCAAAGTCCTAATCCCTCAACGTGTGTGTGTGTGTGTTTGTGTGTGTGTGTGTGTGTGTGTGTGTGTGTGTGTGTGTGTGTGTGTGTGCGTGTGTGTGTGCGTGTGTGTGTTCTCGTGTAAAAACCGAGGCCCCCTCTGTTTGAGCGAGATTATTCTAAGTTGCTGACCTCTGGGTGGTGAGAGGGGGCCCATGTTTGGAAACACAGGCACGGTCTTTGTCTCTCATGCCCAGCAGGGGACCTCAGCCTGGGGCCTCTGAGCAAGGCGAGTCCCCGGGAGGACTCAGCTTCTTTTGGCACCGGGGGATCTGTGAGATTCACGGGAGCGGCTTAAAATAAATATGTTGTGATCTCGACAGACAGCCGGTGAGATAGTTAAAGACTCCCTGGACGCACACCCGAATACAGATGCGGACACACACGTACACGCACAAAAACCGGCTGTCACACACATTATACAAGGATGAGTCATGCTTGCGAGCAAAACATTGATTCAAAGTCCCCCCACAGCGAGTCAATCTGGCCCCAATAGCCATTCAAGTGTATCTGTGTATCTGCTTGATCTGATGTTTCCCTATAAAAGAGAAATCTCCCAGGGTGTGTGTGTGTGGGAGAGAGAGAGAGGGGGATATTGATCGTGGAGCAGTGTAGCTCTATAGATCCGTGGCAGATGCTAAGACTTTAAACGAGGCCTACTTTATCATTAAATCCCTGTAATAATGTCATTGTCAGGGGAATCCGGTTAAGTGTTTCCGTTTTTTCCCCACTAGGTGAAAGCTGGACTCATGTCCCCAGGTTCTGTACGCTCATAAACTTGTGCGTAGGGGTTCGAGGCTGCAGTACTGAAGGTGTGTAAGACAAGTTCAGATTTAGGTCTGTTGGCTTGATCATCCCACAGACATAATAACTCAGATGAAACAACTTTTCCCTCAGATTGACAGGAGGACGTGGTCCTCCGTGGGTCTGAAGAGCCATTACCGACGAGGACAGAGCCGCAGTAATAACTGGATAGGATTTCACATAAGAATTTGTGCGTTTTTGTGAGTCTCTGAGGCTGCATTTTCACCGGCATTTTAAAGAAGGGTCCTGATGAAAATCTGTGAATCGATAAATTATGAAGCCTGTGTTGAGTATCAACTTTTCTCCATCCATTACAGGACCACAGTAATGCTTCTGGAGGGCCATCAGCGCCAGAACCGTGGCATCATTGCAGAGGTAAAAGGCTTATTCTTTGTTTTACCATTCCTGGAAAATTTTATACACACTTTGATACAGAGGAACTTACACACACACACAGACGGAGCGGAGGTGCTGTGGTTATAAGTAGTGTTACCACAGGTAACGTGATCATGGCGCAGACAGGATGATGTGTTTATATCATCAAGGGGGAAATAGGGATGGAGGGAGGAGGAGGGAGTGGAGGAGAGCAAATGCTAGTTTGTTTTTTTTTTTTTTTTTTTTTTTTGTTTTTTTGGCATTTCCGCCTTTCTTTGACAGTGACAGTAGAGAGAGAGGGGACGACATGCAGCAAAGGGCCCGGGCTGGGTTCGAACCCAGGCCGCTGAGGGAAGGACTCAGCCTTGATATGTGCTATGCACTCTAGCAGGTGAGCCACAGGGGCGCCCCCCCCCCCCCCCAACAAATGCTGGGTTAAGAGGAGGTGGCAGAATTGATACAAGTAGTAAAGCGAGCTGATGGAGGAGAGGAGAGACCGGGTGGACGGGGGAGCGTGAAGAAGTAATGGATGAATGGAGGAGACCGGGTGGATGGGGGGAGTGTGAAGAAGTAATGGATGAATGTGTGCAAGGCAGCAGAGCCCGGAGGTAATGAGAGAGGGCCGGGTAACAAACGATGAAGAAGAAGAAGAGAGGGCAGCTGGGCGAAGAGGGAGGGGCGAGTGTCTGGCTTGTCAATCAGATTATGAACCTACCACATGAGAGAGAGTTTCTTTGACCCACAACCTGGCAGATCATATTCACACGCACACACTCGCACACATTTTAAATGCACTCATTGCTGCATGGAGATAAATGTGTCTAGCTTGCCTCCAGTTGAGTGTTAAGTGAACATATTAGGGTGTGTCATCAGTCAAGCGTGCTCTGAGTTTGTGCGTATGTGTGTGTGTGTTTACGTGATTGAGTGTGCGCACGTGTGTGCGTGTGTGTGGGTGTGAGAGTGTAAGTAAGTGAGTGAGTGAGTGATGGATGGATGATAATGCACATTTACCCTCTCATGAGAGCTTGACTGTTGAGTTGTCTGGCCCGTGTGATACCTCTCCCTCACACAGACACACACACAGACACACACACAGACACACACACCACTGGCTGTGCTATACAGGTGCGCCTTTCCCTTTCTCAGCGCGTTACTGTTCATAAATCTTTCCTCGTTCCTCCTCTCCTTTTCTGTTTACCTTTCGCTGCTCTCCATTTATCTCCTTCAGCATCTCTTATCCTGCAGCCCGTGTTCTCCCCCCCCCCCCCCCCGCCGTGTCTTTCTGTAATGGGGCTAATTTGTTTAGCGCACAGAGTGTCTGTCCATTAGCGCTTGCCTGTCTGTGCCGAGAGAGACGGCGACAAAGCGCGCGTACATGCACGTGTGTTTGTTTGCGTTGTGTGCGCGTGTGAGTTGCTGTGTTGCTGGGATGTTGTCGATAGGACGATATCTCTGTTCTCATGTAGCTCACGCATTTGCTGTCTGACTCAGTTTGCAGGACACATGTGTATGTGTGTATATATATATATATATATATATATATATATATATAGATCAACACGGATACAGGAAAAAAGATTTTAATACATATACATTTGATATAGTATATACACACACACACACATATACACTCACTGGCCACTTTATTAGGTACACCTTGCTAGTACCGGGTTGGACCCCCTTTTGCCTTCAGAACTGCCTTAATCCTTCGTGGCATAGATTCAACAAGGTACTGGAAACATTCCTCAGAGAGTTTGGTCCATATTGACATGATGGCATCACGCAGTTGCTGCAGATTTGTCGGCTGCACATCCATGATGCGAATCTCCCGGTCCACCACATCCCAAAGGTCCTCTACTGGATTGAGATCTGGTGACTGTGGAGGCCATTTGAGTACAGTGAACTCATTGTCATGTTCAAGAAACCAGTCTGTGATGATTCGAGCTTTATGACATGGCGCGTTATCCTGCTGGAAGTAGCCATCAGAAGATGGGAACACTGTGGTCATAAAGGGATGGACATGGTCAGCAACAATACTCAGGTAGGCTGTGGCGTTGACACGATGCTCAATTGGTACTAAGGGGCCCAAAGTGTGCCAAGAAAATATCCCCCACACCATTACACCTCCACCACCAGCCTGAACCGTTGATACAAGGCAGGATGGATCCATGCTTTCATGTTGTTGACGCCAAATTCTGACCCTACCATCCGAATGTCGCAGCAGAAATCGAGACTCATCAGACCAGGCAACGTTTTTCCAATCTTCTATTGTCCAATTTTGGTGAGCCTGTGCGAATTGTAGCCTCAGTTTCCTGTTCTTAGCTGACAGGAGTGGCACCCGGTGTGGTCTTCTGCTGCTGTAGCCCATCTGCCTCAAGGTTCGACGTGTTGTGCGTTCAGAGATGCTCTTCTGCATACGGAAGGTTGCTTTACAAGAGTATGAACATTAAATGATATGCAGCAACAATCAAACATGCCATAAAAAAGACAACAAGACAAAAGTCAATCAGAAGAAGGTGAGATAGAGAGCGAGGGGGGTAATGCTGTAAGAATAAATGAGCCTTTAAATTATATTTGAAGGATGTAATGGAGGAAATCTCACAGATGCTCTGGGGGGGGAGTGAATTTGAAAATTTCGGTGCCATGGCACTGAATGACCTGCCAGCCATGGAAGACAGTCTGAAACTGGGGATGGAGAGTAAACCAATACTGGAGGATCTCAGTGAAGTGGGAGGAGTGTTTGGGTGGAGAAGTTCAGACAAATACATTGTGGGGCACGGCCATTTTACAGCTTTGTAGGTCAGGAGAAGACTTTTGTAATGAATACAGGGTGAAACTTGCTAGAAAGAAGAAAGGATGGGAGTGATGAGGGCTGAGTGTTTAGTGTGTACGGGGGACTCGAGCAGTTGAGTAATAATAGTACTCTCAGATATTTACTGTAAGGATGATAAAAAAAAAGATGTCCTGACCACTCGCTGACGATGATGCAGTTATTTTCACACTTCTTGTTTCACACTTCTCCTGGATCGCCACCTTGCCGTGCTGGAGAAGCTTCCGTGTACTAACGATCCCAAGAGCTGTGCCGTCTGGAGCTTGGCTCCTGGTAGGATCACCCAAGGTGGACAGGTCAAGGCAGAGGTTCCAGATGAAGCGCGATCCAATAAAGACCTCAACGGGGGAACTGGCGGAAGATGTCACCAGGTCACAACGGCAGTGAAGGTGGATGAAGGCTGCAACAGAGGGTGGTCCCCAATCGTCTTGGTTCTCCATGCCATTGGACTCTGGCCACCCCCTGCCAAGGACCATGTGGTGGCTGCAGGCGCATCAGCCACTCCATGTAAAACGCTGTCACGCGCAGGCATCCTCCCATTATGCGGCTCCAGGATCAGCCTCTACGCCCACCTGAGGACCCAGAGGAACCCAGAAGGAGGACATTCATTCTTGACTCCAAGTGACCACCGATGATTTTCACACTTGATGACAACAGGCAGACATTATAAAACCTCTCCCCTATGGTAAACCATGCACTGTAGACTCTTGTTTAGTTTTTGACGAAGTGCGGTTCAAAGATTAAAACTGAGCTGTCCAATTATTTATTTATTTATTTATTGGGGATCCCCCTCCCCTTTTCTCCCCAGTTGTACTTGGCCAATTACCCGACTCTTCCGAGCCATCCCGGTCGCTGCTCCACCCCCTCCGCCGATCCAGGGAGGGCTGCAGACTACCACAGGCCTCCTCCGATACACGTGGAGTCACTAGCCGCTTCTTTTCACCTGACAGGGAGGAGTTTTGCCCGGGAGTCGTACACGTGAGAGGATCATGCTATTCCCCACAGTCCCCCCCCCCCCCCGAACAGGCGCCTCAACCGACCAGAGGAGGTGCTAGTGCAGCGACCAGGACACATGCCCACATCCGGCTTCCCACCCACAGACACGGCCAATTGTGTCTGAAGGGACGCCTGACCAAGCCAGAGGTAACACAGGGATTCGAACCGGTGATCCCCATGTTGGTAGGCAACGGAATAGACCGCCACACCACCCGGACGCGTGACCTATTCAAATTTGAAGGGCTGGTGTATCGAACTCTTTTCTCACTTCCACTTCAGAGCTGTCACACACTTCTGCCCACTGTGGTGCCAGTAGTTGTGAGAGCACGTGAGCGAGGGATGAGCTGGCGTGAAAGAACGTAGATCCTTATGAGGACAGAGACCCGATGACAGTATTTCTGTCTGATTCATATGTATGTATGACTGTAGGGCATAAAACCCAATTCATTTCATCTCTGATCTTAGCCGGCTTATCGACAGAGGGCTCTGAGCAAGCAGGAAATGATTGAGTCCTCAGCTGGGCATCACTCCAACTCCTCTGCCAAATGACTGTCACTGTCTGAGCTCGCTCCAATTCGTCATGATGGCTCCTTCCTTCCACTCCTGCATCCGTCCTCTCCTTCTTTCCGTTTGTGTTGATATGATATAACAACGGCAAATATGCAAATGTACCAACTGGTAATTGTCTGTTTTGGTTAGATCCATGATCAGAGACAGAATGTGGTGTGAGAGAGAGGGAGAGAGAGAGAGAGAGAGAGAGAGAGAGAGAGAGAGAGAGAGAGAGAGAGAGAGGTGCATATATGCTGTAATCGTATTTAAATAAAATCCTTCCACTGATCACCTTGTCATGCTCTCAGATGTTCCTCTAGCGGTGGCTCGCCATACTCTGCCATGCATTTCGGCGTGTTTCCCTCATCGCTTAGCCGTTCCCCAGGTCGGTTCCTGGGGGAACGTGATACAGGAAGGCAAGGTCAGTTTTCATTGATTGTTAATTCCTCTCTTTGAGAAGGACGGGATTCAGACGGTAAGACACTGCTCTTCCCCGGCAGGCTTACAGTAAGTATTCTTCCCCTGGACTCAGCTGTATGCCAAGACCGCACTTCACTTACGGAGCCAGCAGTGTGTGTGTGCGTGCACGCGTGTGGGTGCGTGTGCACGTGTGAGCACACATGTATGGGTGTTTGGTGTTTCTTATCATTTGTGTATTACTATACTGCCTGTTTTTGTGCTCTGGCAGCCAGAGAGAAGCAGGTGCGTGCATAAAGCCCAGACGGGGAGAGACATTGAACGTGGAGGGCCCTAAACGCTCCGTTCCCACTGTGTCCCTGTCGGCCCCTCTCTCCATCTGCCTGCCGCTATACGTCTTTGACTGTGTAGCTGGCGTCAGGCTCAAGAGGATCTTCCTTTTCTCTCCACCTCGTCTTTTGTGGGTGAAGCTGGCAACGCTTGGCAGAATCTCCTCTTTCAATGGCAGACTATGTCTCTCGCTATCTGTCTCCCCCTCTTTTTATCTCCCCAGCTAAACCGTTGCCAAGACTTGAGTAGCGATTTTTTTTTGAAGTGGGGGTTCGGGGGCTGGGGGGGGGAGTCTTGGGGATACGAAGAGGGTTGCGCTTGAAAGGGCGAGTCAGGCGTGTGAGTCTGGATTGTCGGAGGCCTTGAGGAGGTGGGAGGGGAAGCCAAGTGAAAGACACCGGCGATTTCAGGGCGTAAGATAAGTCTGTTTTTCATCATCGTCTACAAGGTGGACGGTTTTATCCATCTCGGAGGGCACACATGGTTTTTGTGTGTGTGTGTGCTACGCAGTAGAAAATGAAACCCCTAATCCTGGCTGCCGTTCCCCGATCATGCCTCGGAGATGCAGATGTCTGCCCGGGGGATGGCGGGGGGGCGGGGGGGCGTATAACCATACTGTACCGCAGGTCTAGCTAGGTCCGAGGTTATGAATGGGGTATGTGCAGATGGGGTCCTATAAAACTACAGGTTGGGGGGGGGGGTGCTTAATGAGCTCCGGGCCTGCATATGTGACTGAGGCGAGGAGACAGACGGGGGCAGGGAGGGCTTTGTGTGGTCGCCCTTTCCCACACTCCCTTTCACCTTTTGTTGTATGGCAGCACCAGAGCTCTCCGACATGACGAATTGCCCTGTCTGACTGACTGAGACTGTGTCGGCTGGAAAGTGAGAGTGGACTGGACTGGGGTGTGTGTATGATTCTGTGTGTGTGTGTTTGTGTGTGTGTGTGTGTTTGTGTGTGTGTTCCTTTACTTAATTTACTTTGGACTGGAACTACTACTTCTCTTATGTCCTGCCTGTCTGTCAGGAGCCTGGCGCTGAGGAGGCAAGGTCTCAATACCCCATGCAGGCAACCCCCTTGATGTGAGGATGGAAGGCACACACACGCACAAAAATACATGCACGGACACACACACACACACACGCGCGTTCCCAGGCACGCACTTAAATGCCAGCACCAAGCTGTTACCCATAAAGAGCTGGGCCCGGTACAATAGAGACATTACCACATGAGTGAGTGGGTTTCAATGGTGCCGAGGGTGTGTGTGCACAGTGTGTGTGCTGGTGGTGGGGGGTGGGGGGGTTTCCCGGTAAGGCAGACGACTCTGTCATCACCTTTGCCCCCCCCCCCCGTCAAACAACTGATCATTGCCAGTGTAACACACACACACAGAAACACACACACACACACAGACAGAAACACACACTCTCCTACTCCTCTGCCGCTTGTTCTTACCCAAGTCCCGTGTCTGCTTTGTTCCAAGTCTTTCGTCATCTTCATCTTCATCTTCGGAGACAGGATCTCTTCGACAGTATTTGCAATTTTGTGTGTGTGTGTGTAAGAGAGACAGACAGAGAGAGCGAGAGCGAAACAGGCAGAGAAAGAAGGGGAACAACAGAGAAATACATTGAAAGTAAGAAAGGGAATAACAGAGGGTGGCTTACTGACAGAGAAAGAGGAGAAACAGCAGTTGAGAGAGAGGGAGAGAGAGGGAGGGAGAGAGAGAGAGAGGGGGAGAGAGAGGGAGAGAGGGGGAGAGAGGGAGAGAGAGCAAGACAGAGCGAGACAGAGCGAGAGGGAGGGAAAACGGGAGTGGTAGTGCAGGGACCGGCCAGTTGACTGAGACAGAGAATAGCTGACCCCACCAGGCCACGCCGGGTTAGGGGTTAGAGTCTGAGGTCTAAAAGGGGGGGGCGGGGGGGCGACCAATAGAAAAAGAACAAAAAAAAATCAAATCCCTTCATTAAGGAATGTCAGACTTGAGAGGGATCAGCACTTCCTTCTGGAAGTAGGCGCTGTAAGATTAAGAGCAGAGAAAGAGTGGGGGAGAAAGAGTGGGGGAGGGGACGCTTTGAAAGACGGAGAAAGATGGGGAAGAGGACAGACAGATGGGCGTGAGGAAAGTTGACAAATATTAAAAGCAGCTCAACTCTGTCAATGGATTTGGCACAGTGTGTGCGCGCGTGTGCGTGTTTGGCTGTGGGCACTGTGTGTGTGTGGGGGGGCGCTGTGACTGGGCACAGTGTGTGTGTGTGTGTGTGTGGCTGTATGGCTGTGGGCACAGTGTGTGTGTGTGGCTGTGGGCACAGTGTGTGTGTGGGGGGGGCGCTGTGACTGTGGGCACAGTGTGTGTGTGTGTGTGTGTGTGTGTGTGTGTGTGTGTGTGTGTGTGTGTGTGTGTGTGTGGCTGTATGGCTGTGGGCACAGTGTGTGTGTTTGGCTGTGGGTACTGTGTGTGTGTGTGTGTGGCTGTGGGCACAGTGTGTGTGTGTGTTTGGCTATGGGTACTGTGTGTGTGTGTGTGTGTGTGTGTGTGTGTGTGTGTGTGTGTGTGTGTGTGTGTGTGTGTGTGTGGCTGTGGGCACAGTGTGTGTGTGTGTGTGTGTGTGTGTGTGTGTGGCTGTGGGCACATTGTATGTGTGTGTGTGTGTGGCTGTGGGCACAGTGTGTGTGTGTGTTTGGCTATGGGTACTGTGTGTGTGTGTGTGTGTGTGTGTGGCTGTGGGCACAGTGTGTGTGTGTGTGTGTGTGTGTGTGGCTGTGGGCACATTGTATGTGTGTGTGTGTGTGTGTGTGTGTGGCTGTGGGCACATTGTATGTGTGTGTGTGTGTGTGTGTGTGTGTGTGTGGCTGTGGGCACAGTGTATGTGTGTGTGTGTGTGTGTGTGTGTGTGTGTGTGTGTGTGTGGCTGTGGGGCGCAGTGTATACATGTGTGACGCCTTCAATAGCCTTCAAATGTCAGTATGCAAAGGCAGCACTTTACACAAGTCTAACGAGATTACTCTTCCATATGACATGCAGGGCGTGTGTGTGTGTGCGTGTGTGTGTGTGTGCGTGCGTGCGCGTGTGTGTGTGTGTGTGTGGTGAAGGGAGGGACAAGGGTTTAAGGGGCCGTGTCACGCTGTCACTGTTGGAATGCATGACAGGGCGCTGTTTTGTTCATGCCAGAAGAAGGAGAAGACAGAAAGGGGAGAAAAGGAGGAGACGGAGAGTTAAAGGAGAAAAATAATAATAAAAAAAACACTGCTGGTCTTTTTTTTCCCCTCTCCTTTCTCTTATCCCTCCCCCACACTCATTGAGGAAATTAGGTCATCCTAGTAAAGCCGGTGCACGGAACAAATCGTCATCATAATTGGACCCTTAGCAAAGCTTTCGAGGCTGCTCCGGAGTCATGCACGCTGACAGGCGCACGCACACACTCTCATGCAGACCTTTGCCAGCACATGCACACGCGCACTTGCGCGCGAGGGGCGGGGGGGCATACATCAGCATGTGTGTGACAGCTTCATGAGTGTGCCAGGGGTCTGGTGTGAGAGGTAAGTGTGATGGAGGTGTGTAAGCTGTGGTAAATATAATTGTGGTCACGGTCCTTTCATAATTCATGACACGTAGCGAGACCACGTTTGCCCCTTTTTCCTGGAAGGGGAGTTCCCAGAGCGTCAGCTGACCCACGGTGCGTGATGGCGCTTCAGACCCTGCCCCGGCGCGAGCGGAGATCTGTCCAAACAAATCCCTCGGAAAACCTGAAACCAGCGCAGCAGTTTCAGGACGACTCGTTATCGCGGCGGCGGTTATCGCGGTGGTTAACCGGGGTCGCCTCACAGCAAGGAGGTCCAGGGTTCGAGCCCCGGGGGTGGTCCCACCTCGGGGGTCGTCCCGGGTCGTCCTCTGCGTGGCGTTTGCATGTTCTCCCCGTGTCTGCGTGAGTTTCCTCCGGGGTGCTCCGGTTTCCTCCCATAGTCCAAAGACACGTCGGGACGCGAAAGCCAGGACGCGAGCCCGGCTTTCGGAAATCAGGCTGCCCCCTGATTTCGCTACACAATATAGGTCAGGTGAATCGGGCGTAATAAATTGTCGCTACGTGTGTGTGTGTGTGTGCGTGATGGACTGGCCGGCAATGACTGCTGGGATAGGCTCCAGCATCCCCGCGCCCCTGAGCAGGATAAGCGGCTCGGATAATGGCTGGGTGGATGATTATGTCGTCATAGATGATTGTGTTTGTAACAAGAAAAGTGATATATATATTTTTTCCTGTGCACTTGACACCCACCTGCAGGTGTCTAGCCCACATCCCCTTCGGCAGATGGAGGGTCTCTCACACCATTATGCACACTCCTTTAAGAGGGCGTCGGAGGAAGAAACGGTACCCCGGTAAAAGGCGTCCTCTGCTGGGATGCAGTTCTCCTGTCAGCAGCAGCGGGGAGGTTGACCTTGTGCGTTCTCGCCCTCTTCTCGCACATTTCAGGTTGCACACATTACTTATTAATGTTTAAAGACAGACGAGCCAAAAGTCAGATTCACTCACACACACACACAACACATCACAACACACACAACACATCACAACTCGGCAACGAATAAGATGGCTTACACTGCGGAGGGCTGCGCGTGCACGGACTGACTAACCCCCCACGTGTGCGTTTGATTTGGATTTCGGTGTGCGATGGGTGGAGGAGACCTTGTGAGGGACCTTCTACGTGCCCTGGCCGGGCTCAACAAACACGCAGACGGACAAAGGCGAGACTGAACGGGCCTCTAACGGAGTGCAGGCTGACTTACTGCTTACCAGAAAAGAGAAAGGTCCGATGGACATTGTTTATGGGGGGGGGGGGGGTGCAAACCAGTCTGTCCCGGCTCCGTCTTGCCAGATGTAAGTCAGTGGTGAGGTGGTTGTCTCTGCTCTTAAAGACGCACCCTGCTGGGATTATTACCCCCTTCCGTCGGTCACGGAGCTTGATGTGTGCACATCCGGCCCGGGTGACTAATTATAAACTTTGCTGTCGCGCTCGAAAGGCTCGTGCAGCCTTGACTGGGGGTGAGGCTGGAGCCTTTAAACTCCCGGTTGGAATTGCGTCAACACGGGGTTAAACGGGGGTTGGAGAAGGAGACTGGAGCTGGGGCTCAAAGCGCATCCTCGTGGTCCCTCCCCCCCCCCCCCGTTAGGTCCGCCGTGCTGTCAAAACGCTGCGCTCCCTGGAGGCTGGAAAACCCAACAGCGTTCGTATCGGCTCGTGTGAGGACTCTTTTTGCGCCCCCCCCTCCCTAGAGACCTCCATATAGGCCTACCACCCGGAGCCAGGTTGGTTGATTGACAGGAGTTGGCTGGACCCTCCTTCCCACCGTCTCCTCCTACTGTTCTCCTCTCTGCTGTCGCTCTCTCTCTCTCTCTCTCTGTCTCTCTCTCTTTCTCACTCTCGCTCTCTCTCTCTCCTCTCAATCGCGGGGTCTCGCTCATCAACTCCACACCGAAACAGGGATGCAGCGAGCGCGCTGCGCAGCCTGAAAATGGCACCACCACTCGTCCATTGGATTTATCACTCCCTTTTCCTGTCTTCCCTTCCTCTTTTTCACGCGTTTGCACCGAGCGAAGCCTTACGGAATTACCCGGAGAATGAAGGTGAGTGTCGGAGGGGTTTCTCGGCTTGGGGGCTTGGGAGGGGGGGGGGGCTCTACTTGTGGTGCGTGGTATAAGGTGGTGGGAAGCCCCCGCTTCCACTCGGCGTGGATGTTGCGGAGCGGCTCGTACCCCCTCCTGTAAAGTGCTCGGCCGACATGAATGATGCATGAAGAGGGAGCGCAAACGGGGAGAGAGCCGGGGGGAAGCTGCTCGTCACGTTTTCTCTTTTTCTTCTTCTCCGAGCACATTGACATTAAATTTGTATGTCACATATAGACGCACATACACACACACGCGGGGGGGGGGGCGAACCCCGCCATGCTGCACGTTGACGGAGTTGTGGGTTCGTCTCTTGAGTGACTGGGCAGCCATATGTTGCATAAGATCCAAAAGCGCACATTTCTCACCCCAAAGGAGTTCCTTGCCATTTTCTTTTTTCTTTGCCACAGAAGCCCTAATTGGCTACTCAGTCGCAATCAGTGTTTCCTTCGGAGATCTCCATTACACCCCACTGATGGATGTTCTCCTCTTCTTTTTTTCCTCCCTCCTCCTCCTGTAGGCTGTATTGCCTCAGTCTTGCAAATGAAGAGCAGATTTGTCACACGCCGCTGCTGAGCCCTCTCTCACTTATTGTATTAACATCGACGCTTGGCAGAAATTAGACCGATGCATTTACTTATTAACTGCTCCGGACTGCCTCGACTCGGCTGGCCAGGGAAGAAACATGGGAAGCTGGCGGTTGATTGTGGGGGGGGGGGTTGATGTAAATGGGGGAAGAAAAAAAGAAATATGAACAATGCAATAAATGTTAGAGAGGGGGGGGGGAGTAGGCCTGGACTTTGAGTCATCTTTTGCGTATTTGGACGGGAAGACCTTGTCGCCCTGTGGGAGCGTGTGGTGGCCTGCGCGCTCCCTGACGCATCAGCTCTCGTTTGACCCGGTTTTGAACTCGCGGCGGCGTTGGTTTGGCTGCCCGGCTGTCAGAAGCCGGGGCTGAGGGTGGACCACGGCTCCCACCTGGTTGTCGTATTGTGGTTTGTGTCGTTCTGGTGGGCCTCAAGCGTGCGCGGACCCCCCCCCCCCCCCCCCCGTGTCACCGAGACCTGCGTAGCCCGTTGTGTTGCCGTCCATCCCCATAAATAAGCGCTAGACAAGTTGCCCCGTGTATGTGTATGTGTGTGTGTGTGGTCCCTCTCGTGCTCCCTCCACTCGCACGTACGCGCACACGCGCATCACTCACCCACTAGAGCAGGCCCTGCACGAATTCGCTGCAACGCCGCCACGACGGACCAACACCCGGGGTTCTGCGCTGTGACCCGACGTGACGCGCACGCAGCGGCTGGCCACTAACGAGGGTGGACGGGATGTGCGTTGTCTTGCGACAAGCTGGCAACGTTTCACTTGGTGCGGTTGTGTGTCTTAATGCACGTCACAAACCGGGAGAAGTTCATACAGAAAGATGAGTCGGTTTGGGGGGGGCGGGGGAGAAGGAACAGACAGGGGAAGGGGGAAAAGAAGAGAGGAGGAGGAGTGCTTTAACAACAGGGGGCAATGCATCTGAGGGAGAGAGAGACAACACGCTGTTAAAATATTCATCGAGATGAGCGTGCATGATGAAAACCAACTAGAAGACAAGGAAACTCCTGTTGATTTAGGTGAAGGTACACGGGGCATCTCTCTCTCTCTAGCGCTCTCTCCCTCCCTCCCTCCCTCCCTCTCTATCTATCTCTGCGTCTGCGACTGAGATTCGTACGCGTGTTTGTGTGCCTGCGCGCCCGCGCGCGCCCGTGCGCGTTTGACCCAAGCCTTGTGTCCCTCCGTCCTCCAGTCATGACCGTATCCTGCTTTTTCAGGCTATTGGCCAAATTGGCAAGTCCACGAGCAATGCTCCACATTGTGTTTGTGTGTGTGTGTGTGTGTGTGTGTGTGTGTGTGTGTGTGTGTGTGTGAGTGAGTGAACGCGTGTGTGCCTGTATAAACACATGTGTTCCGCAGGGGACGATAATCCAATTAAGTCTTTTTTTTTTCTCGGAGCCACAGTATCCTCTGCTTTGTTGCAGCCTTACGGCCTCTCTCTCTCTGCCAGTTTTCATACTGTGACGCCCCGCTCAGCCCATTAACTGTTCTGCCTGCCTCTCTCTCTCTCTCTCTCTCTCTCTCTCTCTCTCTCTCTCTCTCTCTCTCTCTCTCTCTCTCTCTCTCTCTCTCTCTAGGTGTGTGTGTTTGTGTTTGTGTCGAGGTGTGCAAGCGTGTGTGTGAGTGTGCTTTGCGTGTTTATTCTCCATTCGCATATAAAACGCTAGACATGTTGCCTAATGCAAGAATAATCCTTCTACCCAGTCTTATGTGCCGAGGGAGACTGTCTAGTTATGGCTTTTTTCTTTTTCTTTTTTTCTTTTTCTTTCTTTTTCCTTTTGCTTCAGTAAGACCACAGGGCTTTTTGGGGAAAATTGGTAGTATGCAGAGAAAATGCTGTTTACCTGTCAGCCAACTCGCCTCCACGCCGGAGCCATTGATCCCCACTGAATGTGAGTGGGATCACCTGCCCGGGCGAGACGTGGACGGATCGAATCCGTTGAAATTCCTGCTAAACTGGAAAACCGGCGCCAGTATCCCAGCTGGACGCTATGGTCATGGGGAATATCGCCTTGTTTTCAGGAGAGAGAGAGAGAGAGAGAGAGAGGAGAGAGAGAGAGAGAGAGAGAGAGAGAGAGAGAGAGAGAGAGAGAGAGAGAGAGAGAGAGAGAGAGAGAGAGAGAGAGAGAGAGGAGAGAGAGAGAGAGAGAGAGAGTATAGCGTTGTGCCAGGTAGAGGGAGCCCTAACCACCCTCTGTCAGAGCCCGAGGGCATACTACTGATGTAACAGCAGGGTGGATGCATGCACACAGGTCTTCCCTCGGTTTTATTTTGTGTTTTTATTTTTGTCTTCACTTGTGTCTTTCCCCACCATTTTCCCTTCCCCGCTCTCAGTCCTCCCATCCCACGCCAGAGATGGTCGCAGGTCTTCTCTCTCAGTTTGGTTTTGGGGGGGGGGTTTCGCCCCAGTATTTTTGGACCTTTTCTACTGTTTTCCTTGAATTCGCCCATCTTATAAAAAGCAGGTTACAGGTTTTCCCCTCCGTCGTTCAGTCTCTGTCACCTTTCCTCCATCCCTCCACCCCTGCTTCCATCCTCAGTGGAAGAAGCAGATTACAGGACCCCCCCCCCCCCCCTTAAACACTTCGGTCCCAGTGTCCTAAGAGGGAACCCCGTGCTCTGTTTCAGTACATTCATCGTGCAGTTAGAATAAGTGATAGCTGTTGATAGACGAGTGTCGTCTCTATGAAAACATGGGGGTGCGCTGTACCGTCGCCTCCTGCACGCGGCAGTACCTCGGCTGAGCGGTGAATGGACGATGGTGGAGACAAAGATGGCGAAGAAGAACCGAGAATACTCAAAATTCCTCATGCTCTCATGAGCGGTATGCCCCCAAGGCTGCCCATAATCTATAATTGGTCTTGGAGCCACACTCCAGGCTTCTCACTGGGTTGGCCTCAGGATATTGGGGAAAAAACGCTGTTTTGCTTCTGAAAGGTTAGCACGAGGGCGAGCAGTTAGTGCAGAGGCAAGCACATGTATAACACGCTCTTGACTTACACACACGCATATGCAATCACACGCGCACACACACGCACACAAGCTTGCACGCATAGACATACATGTGCACATTTGCATGCACAAAGACACACACACGTTACAATTCACACAAAATCCCGAGTATGGTATTATGGTGGGTCAAAGGTCTTTTCTAGTTTAATTGCTTTAATCCATAATAGTTGTAGTTATCGGCAGAGCCATATCTCACTGTGTAAGTCTGTGTGTGCCTATTGGCTACTGTGTGGTGTGCGTGTGTGTGTGTGTGTGTGTGTGTGTGTGTGTCTGAGATTGCTCTGCTCCCATGTAACGACCATGACCTTGGACAGAGGAGGATATAGATCTTCTCTCTCATCACAGCGAGAAATAGAGAAAGAGGGATGAGGGTAGCCTCCATTTTTTTTTATCTCAACCTCCTCACCAATCTGTCCATGATCCCCTTCTCCCCCTATCTTCCCTTTCCCCCCCTCCTACTGTGTCTCTTACACCCAGTCAATTTCTCCTTTTTTGCCTCCATCCATCCCCGGTCTCTTTCTCTGGCTGTTTCCACTGCTCCCATCTTTCCACTGCTCCCAACACCTTTTCGCTGCACTACCCTCATCCCTCTC
>NC_079224.1:37675376-37699636 GCF_029633865.1 Lampris incognitus | reverse complement strand
GTGGTAGCGGTCTATTCCGTTGCCTACCAACACGGGGATCGCCGGTTCGAATCCCCGCGTTACCTCCGGCTTGGTCGGCCGCCCCTACAGTCACAATCGGCCGTGTCTGCGGCTGGGAAGCCGGATGTGGGTATGTGTCCCGGTCGCTGCACTAGCGCCTCCTCTGGTCGGTCGGGGCGCCTGTACGGGGGGGGGGAGAGGGAACTGGGGAGAATAGCGTGATCCTCACACGCGCTACGTCCCCCTGGCGAAACTCCTCGCTGTCAGGTGAAAAGAAGCGGCTGGCGACTCCACGTGTATCGGAGGAGGCATGTGGTAGTCTGCAGCCCTCCCCGGATCGGCAGAGGGGGGTGGAGCAGCGACCGAATTGGCCGGATACAAATGAGGAGAAAAGGGGGGGGGGATTAGTAAGTGTGAATGTGACAGCCCTTACTTCCTGGTCTGCTGCTACCTCCGGTGGGCGACATCGAAACCCACCACGTTGTGTAAGAACACCCGAATAACAATGCAGCATCCGGAACTGATGTAGGTCGCAGCGGGGATGGCGCGCCACAGACCGTTGCTGTCACGTGCCTACGTGCATTCGTTGTATTTGTGTAATAAAACTGAACTCGCCTCTATTTGACTTCCCTGCTGTCACGGAACAATGTTCCTCAGCGGGGGGAAAAGGGGGGGGGGGGACGAGGCGGCTGCGTTCGGCTGCGGGATTCTGTGTTTTCCGCTGGAGGAGAAACCCGCTGGTGCGGAGTTTCGCACCTGCTGGCGTGTTTCCGTCGCAGACAGGGAGTCGTACCGCTCTCCTCCTCCTCCTCCTCCTCCTCCTCCTCCTCACGCCGCTGCATTCACAGGTCGCTGTCTTCTACTCCTCTGCATCCAGACCACGGTGCACGACGACGGCGCGGTTCTGGGAAGCAATCCAGTCCATCTCGCCTCCTCACCCGTGAAACACAGCGAAAGGAGGGGGGAGGGGGGAGGGGGGATGGAAATCCCGGTTTTATCGCCCTGATCGGAGTTAAGTGTAAACACTGGAGGTTGTTCAGCTGCGTGGTAACTATGCGTGCAACGTGCAACTTGTAGGAGCACGGGGAGAGGCTGGAGAGGGCAGACCCCCGGGGGGAATGGTTGTCTGGTGATGTGGGGCTGCATCATGGCTCAGCTTTCTATCGTGCGACAGAAATTATACAGCAGCCAAATGCACATCGGCAGCATGAGTCTTCTCCTTCAAGCGTGCCGCCCCCCCCCCGCGAATTGCTTCCTCGCTGTCTAACGTGTTAAAGTGTCGATTACCAGGCTTCGACTACAATCAAGCCACTGCCTCCTCCCCCTCCCTCCCTCCCTCCCCCTCCCTCCTCTCCACCTGCCTCCGCCTTTCTTTTTCTCCCGTGACCCCGACCCCCAACCCACCATCTTCGACCTTTAATTTGGCTTAATCGAATTTGGCTTTGAGCTTCTCTCCCTGCATCTCTCTTTCTACTGCTGCTTTGTTTTTGTTTTTTTCTTTCCCTCTTTTTTTCCTTTTCTCTCCCCCCCCCCCGGCGGGAGGGTGGGGGTGGGGGTGGCGGGGGGGGTTGGTCTGTGCCAGGGCCGTGAAAGGCAGTGTTAGTGGGCTTTACAACCCAACAGCGAGGGATTTGGGTTCGGTGTTGATACTGGGTGTTCGTTGCCGCCTCGTGTTTGCTTCCTTTGCTCGTTGGTGAACTCCCCGCCCCGACCCATTATCCGTCCTTTCCTTTGTCCGACATGTCCTTTCCCTCTCACATTCTGTGTTACCACATAGCCCTCTTCGCTTTTTCTGTCTCGCTCTCTCTTTCTGTCTCTCTCTCTCTTTCTTGGCCCTCCCCTCTACCGCGTCTCTATCCATTGTTTACTATAGCGTGGTACCTAAAGGCAGTGGCAGCAAATTAGTTCAGACCTGGCTAGATAGGCGGAAGCAGCGAGGCAGGCAGGCAGACAGACAGAAAGCCAAGCTATCGGACAGTCTGTCAGACAGACACACAATTAAATGTGTTGCACTGACAGGTCATCTTGTCTGGGTGCTGAATGTATGTGGTGTCTTTCCGGAGGTGTGTGTGTGCGTGTGCGTGTGTGTGTGTGTTATGTGTCTGTTTGCATTTAGCACCCTGTCTAAGTGCACTGCTATCTGACATGTGATTTTCTCCACTGCCAATGGCTCGTTCCCTTAGATTCCATTCCAATTTAGCCTCTTGTGACCAACCACTGTGTGACAGCCGTGTGTCTGTGTGTGTACCAACGTGGAACCGGTGCTCTCATTCCACGAGGGGCGGCGTCTTCAGAGCTAACAGAGCGCAAAGAAAGGTCAAGATGGAACCAAAGAGAACCGCTAGGCACACGCGCGCGCGCGCACGCACACACACACACACACACGTACACACACACACAACTACATGCTCCGAGGCAGAATTTAACAGACAGAAACTTCTACAATATAAGCTGCCCTGTGTCTTATTAAGGAAAAAGAGCTTTATCTGTCATTGCTCATTCACCCTATTCATCCCCTACTCAACTATTTTAATTCAGTTCTTTAAATGAATGGCACCGTGTGGCAGTTTTACTGCGGGTGCATGCGCGCATGGTGTACATGCGTGTGTGTGTGCGCGCGCGCGCGTCTGTGCGTGTGTGTATTTGCGTGCGTGCGTGTGTGTATGGAGAAGCACCTGTTTGCCTTTAATTTATACAGGTCATAATTTATGCGGTATTCTCAAGGTCTTTGGTAGTGTGTCTGTTTTTGTGCGTGTATTTGCAACTCTGTGTATGTGTGTGTGTGTGTGTGTGTGTGTGTTTGTTGCTCTTTGCCCCAACGAGATGTCGACAGCTTGTGGAAGAATCTTATTAAAAAAACAAGTGTCAGCATCTAACTGGGTGTCACAGTTCAGACCTGCAGGTATTCGACTAGCTGCACACACACGCACACACGCACACGCGCGCGCACACACACACACACACTCCAAAGTCTCGTCAAGCAACAAACTGGGGCAACGCTGCTGTCATAGACTGTCAGAATGGCGTCTCTCCCATCGCACTGGCGCTGTTGTGCGCTAACTGGCAGTGGGCTCTGTTCTAATCCACCGTTCGCTGCGGAGCTAAAGGGACTATTTCCAAATGTATCTCCTCTTTTACCGGCTTAACTCGTCAAAGGCCGTGTTTATTACATATTTTTAACAGCGTCATGAGTATCTACATGTGCAACTGGTTAAAAAACATCCGTAGGGTATGTTCTCAGCTTCCGTCAACACAAATGTTTCGGTTTAGCTGGGTTTTTTTTAAATGCACCTCATATTTTCCTTTTATAGGGACAATAACTCAGAATGAAAGCTCCTTAACCAGGGAAAACTGTTTACATCACATATTTGAGCATTTATGACTGCCAGCTGGCTGTTCTACCATTGAATGAATGATGTAAGAGGATGTATTATTTAAATTGATGCATATGGGCTAAGTCATCTTGAAGTGTCCACTTATCTTTTTCAAAAACCGAGCAAGACATCTTTTGCATTGCCTCTGTCCTGTCAGGGAGAAATTAAACATCACAACGTGTGTATGTTGCGGCGGCTTTTGATAAACGATGAAGACCTATCTGTTTGTCTGCGCGGCTTGTTTCATGTTCATACAGTGCAAGCGAAGAGTAGTCACCTCTATTTGGTATGCTTGAAGAAGTAGGTACTATCTGCCACAGTGCTGACACTAGATTTAACCGAGACCCGAATTTGATTTTGCCTTTGTATAACATTCGGAGGATAATACGACTACTGCCTCTACTATGGCCCCCCAGGGCTGTGCGATATGATGATTTATATCGTGTGACGATAGAAAAACGTCTAGTTTCAAATTAAACTCCAGCGTTTATTTTGTTGTGTCGCAAATCACACGCTTTACGGCAGCATTTTTCGTCATTTGGACGACCCTTTCCGCTCTTTGGACTCCTTGTTTTTTTTTCCGACCCGCGTTCCGGGAACTCTGCCTCTGATTGGCTAGTACTCGTTGCCTCCGCTGATTAGGTTGGTTAAGGTTGGGGTTAGGGTGGGGTTAGGCATAGGGTTAGCCAATCAGAGATAGAGTAGGGGCGGGTCTTCCCGGAATTCAGGTGGGAAAAATAATAACGCAGCACGGACGCAGGCGGGAAATTTGCACCAAGGCAATACAGACAAACACGGAGGACAGTGAACGTAACGCAGGACTCGGTCATTCCGAACAGAAGGACTCCGACCAGCCAGGACGAAACGAGGAGCTTGTACCATCGGCGTCGCCAGGGCATTTAGCCGGGGCTTAAACCCCGAACGTTTTGAGTTGTAGCCCCGAATATAATTTTAAATGTAAGCCTAGCCCGACAAAAAAAACAAAAACGTAACGTGTGTGAATGTCCGATGCCGGTCATTCCGTGTGTGTGGCGCAGGCGCGCCGCGCATGCGTGGGAGGGTCTGACGATCAGCGCTGAGTGAGGTGACGCAATATACAGCGAGAAGAGACGAGTAGAGGAGAAGCGGCAGAGCGTGCAGGAGGGGGGGAACCCCAACTCCATCTTTCTGGATTTTCCCCAAAGAGAAGGAAGGGTAAGAATTTAGCCCATGTAGTAACGTTTCAATAACGGCTGAAATTGCCTGTTGATTTATGATATGAATTGGATTCAGCAGCTACAGTCATGATATAGAGAATTTCTCTTCATTGTGATCGGAGGTGCCGTTTAGCTAGCGGACCATACTCGTCTGATCCCACAGCATGCTTTTATTGTCCTTTAGCGGGGGTTTTCTCGTAAATAAATTCCCATAAAATGAACTAAAACCGTAACCACTCATTCATACTAATTACTAACAACTACTAATATTTTTGACGTCACAATTCATAATTAATCTGGAGAGTAAACAACAGTTTTTTGAGATACACCTCTCATTTTTTTCAATGATTAAGACATATAATTTTAATGTAAATAAGGTGCCAGAGTGCATAAAAAGCATCAAAATAGAGCTTGTTTATATAAAAAAAAATTCCGGGGGAGGATCCCCCCCTGGACCCCCCTACAGAAGTCCTGGCTAAGCCCCAAATGTCCTCAAATCCTGGAAACGCCCCTGGCTTGTCCCTAAAAGAGGGGCTACTTCTATTGTATGGACGTGGTTTGGGTATGAAAAGTCTGACACGGACCAGAACCAAAACCGAACTTTGCAAAATATGCCGCACGCCGGTCCAAACAACAGACTCGAACACCACTAGCCTTTTACCACCTACGCAATTATAGTTGGAAAGTGTTTTCTATTTACCTTTTCATATTTTATACATTAATATTTTATATTTTGTTGCATGCTTAGTTGAAAATTTGCACAAAGATCCTAAATAAAAGGAGAAAAAAAATAATCAAATATGAGTAAGTACTCATGAGTATATAATTCAAAACGTAATAAGAAATAGGCCTTTCCATATGGTAATTTCATAAAATATTAATTGAATTTACAGAAAATCTGCTATATCATGATATGTATCATTATTGTGATATGAATGACCTACTATATATCATGATATGAGATTCTGATCATATCGCACAGTCTTAAATTTCCCTTTTTAGTTTGGTGGCCCATTGCTACGGATAGAAATGTGTTTTACATGTGCAACTAAAAATGAAGCTGCAGCTTTTTGTAGATGTTTGTGTTGGGGAAACTTCATCCCATTTACAAAGCTACCTAAGTGTTGTTTTGTTTTTTTTTAACACCAAAAGATAGGTCTGAGAATTGTTGAAAATACATTTCACTGTACGTAATTATGTGGTTGCAATACTGCACTACAGCCAGTAAATGCAGGTGGTCTGTCTAGTCTTTTAAACTACCAACTGCGTTGGTGCAAATCATTTTGATAGAGTTCTCTTGCCAAAAGAGCTGTTCTACATTGCCTGTATGAATTGCGCGAGAGTTTCTCAACAATAGCAATTAGAAAATGAACATCTCAGCCGATCTGCCGTGTAGTTCTTCTGCCATCCACCGATGACAGAGGTAAATTGGTTTGCTATAGCGGGCCATAGCAATACAGGCAAATCAGCAAAATTCCTGGCTGTCTTCCGGCTGGACTCAACTAGACTCTGAATGGAAGCCAAACTCACTTTTCCTGAGATGTGTTAAGTCTGCTTTTAATTGCACCACGACTCGTGGACCGGACTGAGCACCTGTGACAAGTCTCAAACAAAACATCTGTGTCGGTAGTATGATGGAAGTTGTGCTGCAAGAAATGCTATTCACAGATGTTCTCATTGAATTTTTACTGCTCAGTATGTTGTTTAATTGTTTTAAGTGAAGTGTCTACATAGAGGCTCCCCCTATATAGCGCAAAGGATGCTGACATCACGTGCTGTGTATTGATTAATACCTGCATTCAATATTGAGTTCCATCCAATATATTCCACACAAAAAAGTAGTGGAAATAACGAAAGTAATGACATTGATAACAAGTAGTGAAAGACTACTGACGTCACAAGGCCTTGGGTTGTGTGTCTAGGAAATGGCTGATGGAAGGGGACAACAATGTGCAAGGTGAAAAAGATGAACGATACAAGTGGTTTTCAGAAAATATGGCAGGAGAAGAGAAAAAAAGAAAGCGCGACGATTTGTTCGGGTGATTAAGTTGACTTGTGATGAGTGGAGAAGTTGATGATGGGAGAAGAGAGAGCGAGAGAGAGAGATGGAGAGAGAGAGAGGAGTCCAGTTTGATCCTAAAGTACCAATTACTCTCCTCCGTCCAGTTTGTTGCCCTGACAACACTCACTCGTTCAACTGCGCTCATATGGGAGTGCAAAGATTGCAAAGTCCGTCTGTGATGCCATCACATACTGTGTGTGTGTGTGTGTGTGTGTGTGTGTGTATGTGGCTGTGACTTCCTCTCAAGTTATTTGTGAAAAAAGGCTGTCGTATGAAGGCTGTTTCTGAGTGGGGGGGGGGTCTCTCTGTGCGTGATCTGTGTGTCCATGTGTCGGCATCCATGTCTCTGCGTATCAGTGTTTTATTTGCGTGTCCTGGTATTTCGGGGAAGGTTGTTTCACCAGTACATATCCCACCATGACATAAAAAAAAAACAACTTCCTTTTGCGGTGCATGGCAGTGCTATGTTAACACTAGGTGTTTGTTGAATAGATTCCTCTCTCGTCAGTAGGTGTCCATCTCTGATCATCATCTCTGCTTGTTGACCGACCTGTTTGAGGCTTCCTGTGACCTCAAAGTGCAGTCACGCACTGAACATGGAGTCTGGGTGGTCTTATTGAGCGGTCTCTTTCTTTGTGGTGTTGGCAACATTTTTTTGGGGGGGGGGGGTGTGCGCGCATGCAAGCAAGCATGTCTGCGTGTCTGCGTGTCCCGGTCTTTCCGTGCAGCAGCCCGGCTGTTGGCAGCGCCGTTTGATTCTTGGCAGGTAAATCACGGCGTCGTGGTTCCCAGCTGACACAGTGGATTACACACCAGAAAGAGAACGGCATGAAGACATAGAAAGAGACGGAGAGGGAGGGATCAAGTAACAGACAAATGGACAGAAAGGGAAGCGGGGGGAGGGGGGGGGGAGACGGCATGACATGTGCTACTTGGGCATTCCTAAAATGAAAGAATGCATGGGAAAAAGTGTGTGGATGTGTGTTTAACTGTGTGTGTGTGTGGGGACGGGGGTTTTATTTTAGGTGGGAAGGCTGTGAAATTGTGAAGTCCTGTGAGAGTGGGCTGATTATTGTGTTTCAGAATGTTGCTTCTGCAGGATCCGTTTGGAAGAGGAGCTGCACAGAGGGTATACGGGACGTCGTGTTTAGCAACTCATCGCCTCGGAGAGCGTTGTGGCATGCGTGTTTGCGTGCACGTGCACGTGCGTTTGGTTTGTGTGACTCGTTAGACAGAACCTGAGCCCGGTCTGAGTGGACTGACTGATGAGCGTGGGGGTTTTTTATTTCGGGGCCAAAGCAGGTCTGGTCCAGCTTAAATTTCACACGCACAGTTTAGCCATTCCCCGGAGAAAAGAGGAGAGGAAGGAGAGAGTGCAAGTGAAAGAGAAATAATTTAATAATCAAGCCTGAGTTAGAGGTGGATGGAGGAGGGCAGCTTGATGAGTCAGGAGGGCGGCGGCAGGGTTGTCCAAAAAGGAAAATATGTATTTTTTTATTTATTTTTTTGCATGTCATCGTAAAGGTATGGTGTGTTAAACATTGGAAATTCTCTTTCCTGTTATCTTTCTCTCTCACTTGGCACTTTTCTTTCACTCCCAATCATGCAGAGACACACACACACACACACACACACACACACACACACAAGCATGCACACACTGTCAGCAGGAAAGGAAGCGATAGACGTTCCATTATTGATGAGTCCAGTCATTGATTACAAGTGATAAGTGGTATTGGCAGGAGGTGTGAGGAGAAGAGAGAAAGTGTTTCTGTGTGTGTGTGTGTGTGTGTGTGTGTGTGTGTGTGTGTGTATGTGTGTGTGAGAGAGAGAGAGTGTATGTATGTATGTATTTGGGTGTGTGTGAGTGTGTCCACAGTGAGCTGACGAATGGCTGGAAAATATAAAGTTTGTAGCAATAGCTTTTTACAAGGTACATACAGCAGCGCTCAACTTGGTTCTCTATACTCAATAACTAAGAGTACTAGTACTACTACTACTACTTTCAGCTGCTCCCGTTAGGGGTCGCCGCAGCGGATCATCCATTTCCATCTCTTCCTGTCCTCTGTATCTTCCTCTGTCACACCAGCCACCTGCACGTCCTCCCTCACCACATCCATAAACCTCTTCTTTGGCCTTCATCTTTTCCTCTTCCCTGGCAGCTCCATATTCAACATCCTTCTCCCAATATACCCAGCATCTCTCCTCCACACATGTCCAAACTATCTCAGTCTTGCAAAACTCAGTACTCAGAGTAACGATGGTTAACCCTAACTTATTTTACCCAGCACGTTGGCGCTCTTGTAATCGAGGCCGGTGCAGTTTCATATCTAATGTTGCTCTTCGTTACAAAATATCTTTCCATTCACTATCATGGAGATGATAAAGGTACTGGAGTCACAAAAACTGGCATGGTCTCCATAGAAAGACATGATGACATCCTTACATTTAGCTGGCTTCCAAGAAACTAACCAATAGCTGTTGTTATTCTTTACAAATGTGTGTGTGTGTGTGTGTGTGTGTGTGTGTGTGTGTGTGTGTGTGTGTGTGTGTGTGTGTGTGTGTGTGTGTGTGTGTGTGTGTGTGTGTGTGTGTGTGCATGTGCACGATAGTTTCCAGAGCATCTTGAAATGATGTGTTCTATGGCAGTTCTATGGCACGTTGGTGCACATCAGTCAACACACCAGACTTTGATCTGATCCATCCATCCATTATCCAAAACGCTTATCCTGCTCAGGGTCATGGGGATGCTGAAGCCTATCCCAGCAGTCACCGGGAGACACCCTGGACAGGCTGCCAGGCCATCACAAAGCCAACACACACACACATTCACACCTAGGGACAATTGAGTACGGCTGATTCACCTGACCTACATGTCTTTGGACTGTGGGAGGAAACCGGAGCCCCCGGAGGAAACCCACGCAGACACGGGGAGACATGGCAGTTCTGTGGCACGTTGTTGCGTGTCAGTCATGTGACTTTGATCTGGTCCAGGCAGTCTAAATGGCCTTTATTCTGTCTAAATACACAGATGTGCCAGTGGGTGCCTCTGACCTTTCACTGCTCAGCACTGCTGCTCCACTCCATTTTCTCATCCCTCTCTCTCTCGCTCTCTCTCTCCCTCCCCCTCCCTCTCACCTTGACTCTGTTATGCTCTCTAATTTTTCTCTTTAATTTTTCTCTCTGCATGATTTTTTCAGTAGCTTTTCTTTTTTCTTTTTTTTTCTGAGCCGTCACAACGCATTGACCCTCGGGAGCTAAGTGAATGTGTGCACAAAGTCACATGCAGGCATTTGTATGTGTGCCTTTGCGGACACATGCACACGCACACACAATCGTGCCCCTGGACCTCACACCCCCCACCCCCCGTGCCCATACGTTAATACAACCTGGCATGTCTTCCCTGCCGTCACGCTGTGCAGCGTTGGGGAGGATGTGTGCAGAGCGGCGTGAACTCAGCCGGGGCGGACGCGTGGCGTGGGGGGAAGAGGACGTCGGACAGAACTGACGCTCCCTTCCTCTACCTGTAGGCAGGACACGTGGAAATGCCTCTGAAAATGAGCTGAAATGCCATTGTCGGCTTCTTTCAACTGAGTGATTTTGCTCATTTACGTTTGGGCAGGGCAGGGCCTCAAACAAGCCCCATGCAAGAGGTAATTGGCTTTTTTTTTTCGGACTTGAAATAGTTTTTCCAGGTCAGTGCCGGCAGCTCACGGTCGCTGTGCAGAATGTGAGCGCTCGCTGCTAACCCGCTAACGCTGGGTCAGTTTACATGGTGTCAGCGAGCAGTTCAGTCGGATCAGCAACCGACTGCAGATCCGTGATCTGTGGACACGACAGGGTGAGGCGGATGCAAGCAATGAGAGGAGCAATGTGTGTTTGTGCGTGCGTGCATGCAAGCAAGCGTGTGTGTGTGTGTGTGTGTTTGTTTTGTGGTGAAGGAAGTGCAAGAGAGGAGAAGCAGGATGAAGAAGCAGGCTTTAAATATTGAATAATTTGGATTAAATAATTGATGTTCAGTTTTGTCAGAGGCTTGATTAGGTCCTGACTGAGGCAGGCCACAGCAGATCACACACACACACACACACACACACACTAGGTGGAGAGCCACATTCCAAGGCATAAACAATCTTAGTCATTGTGCAAAAAGTGGCTATTAATCATGTGTTTTTGGTGGTCCGCCTCACATCCTCTTTGTCACACAAAAGTTATTGTAAACAGAGAGGCATCCGGGTAGCGTAGCGGTCTATTCCGTTGCCTACCAACACGGAGATCACTGGTTCGAATCCCTCTTACCTCCAGCTTGGTCAGGCGTCCCTACGGACACAACTGGCCGTGTCTGCGGGTGGGAAGCTGGATGCGGGTATTTGTCCTGGTGTCTGCACTAGCGCCTCCTCTGGTCGGTCGGGGCGCCTGTTCGGGGGGGACTGGGGGGAATAGCATGATCCTCCCCCGCGCTATGTCCCCCTGGTGAAACTCCTCACCGTCAGGTGAAAAGAAGCGGCTGGCAACTCCACATGTATCAGAGGAGGCGTGTGGTAGTCTGCAGCCCTCCCCGGATTGGCAGAGGGGGTGGAGCAGCGACCGGGACGGCTCGGAAGAGTGAGGTAATTGGCCAACTGCCGTTGAGAAGAAAAAGGGGGGAAAAAATCCAAAAACAAAAAAAGTTATTGTAAACGGGAGACAAAATGTGCAATTCAGACCCCAAACACAAATTTAGTTTACCGCCGTACTTATTGTCAGTTGCTGTGGATGAGAGCGTCTGTCAGACGGTTGACACGTGTGGATGTTAAAATGGAGTATACTCTCAGCTTAAAGCTGCGGCGCTGCGTGAGTTTCGGTGAGTTGGTTTCCTATTTATCTCGAACGGTAACGGCAGTCACACAGACAACACTAATCATCTGCAGCTATCACTCCGTTGCTGTTGTTTTAGAGGGACTGTAAAAGATGCCATGAATAAAACATAGAACGAGCTTTTCCTTTTTTCTTATTGGCCTATATAGCCGAAGTCAGGGTGACTGTGCTTGTGTACTCGTGCAACATATCCACAATGGTAATATGCAATAAATATATAGCGACATTATGGGAAAAGTTGACTTATATATATATATATATACACATATACATATACATGTATATATATATACATACATGTGTATACATACATATGTGTGTGTGTACGTATATATATATATATAGTATATATATATATATATATATATATATATATATATATATATATATATAGTATATATATATGTATGCTGTCTTCATGACGCCTGACTTGCTGGAGAATGAGTGAGAGGGCTGCTGCTTCAGTTTGCTCACATGTGTTCCCTTTTCTTTGTGTGTTTCTGCAGTTACGTTGCTAGACTCCATGTCAGCCTTGGCCGACTTGGGCTGGGAGGCCTACCCAAATGAGGGGGTGAGTATGACCAACGCACAGAAATCACTTACAAACACACATGCACGCCTCCTCTCCGTAGCCCTGCGACGTGAGGAAACGGCAGCAAAAAAAGAAGGAACCTGGCCCACATCTTGCTGTTGTGTGTGGATGTGATGTTTTGGTTTTCCACGACGCTGGCAGCAGCGAAGCGTCAGCGGGTAGCGCTAGTGGAGTGTGCGTTTTAGAGAGCGCTGGGTTCTCAAGCACTCCTTGCTAAATCGGGAGTCTGTAGGGGGAATTTACAAATTATTTCCACTGTGCTGAAAATGCTCTGGCGCTGGAGCCTCCTCTCACAACGGGGCTGCGATTTTGAAAAGGAGGGTTGGGGTGAATATTCTTATGTAACGGGAGATGAAGTGTCGGTGTTTATGCTGCTAGTGTGTATGTGTGTGTGTGTATATGTGTATGCTTTTTGGTGGTGAGTTACTCTGTCTGAGAGTCTTATGTGCAGGTGTTTGTATGTGTGTGATATGTATGTCTCTGAAAGAGTTTCTGTGTGTGTGTGTGTGTGTGTGTGTGTGTGTGTGTGTGTGTGTGTGTGTGTTTGCATGGTTGCATAACCAGCTTTTTGCAGGTATCGGGACCAAGGGAGTCTGGAGTGCAGCCACCATGCATCTGAAAATGACAGCAGAGATGGGATGGGAGAGGAAGTGAGAGAATGTTGATAGAGAGAGAGAAAAAATGGAGGCAGAGCATTCATTACAGAAATAAGAGCGCGTTCTCGGTGTCACTCGCCACAGTGACGAGGGAAAAATCTATTGAATAACACCGAACTAATTCTATTTCCCCGTGAGATGCAGTTCCTCTCTGCCACTATTCAGCGGTGGTGCCTTAAATCGGAGGATGCCACACACATTTTCATGCTTGTAGAGAGCAGGGAGGCAGGGCCGGAGCTAACGCGATGAGGGCCGCGCAAGTTTGTTTTTACCCTGGGTGGGAGGGATGCTTTGAATGTGTTGTCATGCCGTGTGTGTGTGTGTGTGTGTGTGTGTGTGTGTATGTGTGTGTGTGTACGTGCATGTGATCACACTCAGGGACTGCACTGCATCGACACTGATATTCACATAGCTGTTTGCCTACATACATCCGTGTATGTTGGGTTCACATGTACCCCAGTTGCCCTTTCCAAAACCGAAACATACTGGACAATCTGAACAAGTCTGGAATGAGAGACAAGGAATATAAACGAAGAACAATATAGAGCACATTGTCACCTCCAGATATGTTTCCAGAACAAAGCTATATTCACAGTGTTCTCTGTAGCGTGATGACAACAGTACAGGATGGGCTCACAGCGGTCTGTATGCTGTACTACAGAAAACCTGCTCTTCCTAGTGTCCTCCCATGCCTTACCGATCAGCTTTGGTACAGTGTGTTCGCTCGCAAATATACTCCATACTCTTCTTTTTTTGTGGCTTCTTTTCCCTCTTTTTCAACCCCAATTGTAGCCAGCCAAATACCCCACTCTTCCGAGCCGTCCCGGTCGCTGCTCCACCCCTTCTGCCGACCCAGGGAGGGCTGCAGACTACCACATGCCTCCTCCGATACATGTGGAGTTGCCAGCCGCTTCTTTTCACCTGACAGTGAGGAGTATCGCCAGGGGAACATAGTGTGTGGGAGGATCACGCTATTCCCCCCAGTTCCTCCTCCCCCTGTACAGGCGCCCTGACCGACCAGAGGAGGCTCTAGTGCAGCAACCAGGACACATACCCACATCCGGCTTCCCACCCGCATACACAGCCAATTGTGTCTGTAGGGACGCCCGGCCAAGCCGGAGGTAACACGGGGATTTGATTCGACGATCCCCGTGCTGGTAGGCAATGGAATAGACCACTACACTACCCGGACACCTTTATATGCTCCATGCTCTGTTGAGGTTTTGAAGGTGTGCACCTTCATATCTGAGAGTTTTTTTTTTATTTTCCCCTTTTTTCCCCCCAATTGTACCTGTCCAATTACTCCACTCTTCCAAGCCGTCCTGGTCGCTGCTCCACCCCCTCTGCCGATCCGGGGAGGGCTGCAGACTACCACAAGCCTCCTCCGATACATGTGGAGTCACCAGCCGCTTCTTTTCACCCGACAGTGAGGAGTATCCCCAGGGGACATAGTGCGTGGGAGGATGATATTCCCCCCAGTTCCCCCTCCTCCTGAACAGGCACCCTGACTGACCAGAGGAGGCGCTAGTGCAGCGACCAGGACACATACCCACATCCGGCTTCCCACCCGCAGGCACAGCCAATTGTGTCTGTAGGGACACCTGACCAAGCCAGAGGTAACACAGGGATTTGATCCCCGTGTTGTTAGGCAACGGAATAGACTGCTACACTACCTGGACATCCTTACATACTCCATGCTCTGTTGAGGTTTTGAAGGTGTGCACCTTCATATCTAAGAGGTTTTTTTTTTTTTTTTGGATTTTCCCCCTTTTCTCCCCAATTGTACCTGTCCAATTACCCCACTCTTCCAAGCCGTCCTGGTCGCTGCTCCACCACCTCTGCCGATCCAGGGAGGGCTGCAGACTACCACGTGCCTCCTCCGACACATGTGGAGTCGCCAGCCGCTTCTTTTCACCTGACAGTGAGGAGTATCACCAGGGGGACGTAGCACATGGGAGGATCGTGCTATTCCCCCTCCTCCCCCCGAACAGGCGCCCCGAGCGACCAGAGGAGGCGCTAGTGCAGCGACCAGGACACATAACCACATCTGGCTTCCCACCCGCAGACACGATCAATTGTGTCTGTAGGGACGCCCGACCAAGCCGGAGGTACCATATCTGAGAGTTTTTGCGAGCCGCAGTTACCCATAAACCCCTCCTCTGTTCTGCCTTGCAGAGACGTTTGGACGGACCTTCACAGAATTATTCCAGCTTCAAGGTTCAGCAGCCGCCAGGTCCAAAACTTAATTAGTGCACTCATGTTACCTTTAACTAATTTACGGTCAATTTTGGGGTGTCTTTCGTTCACGTGTGTTATCGTTCTGCCCTCATTTTCGTCCGTCTCCTTTTCCAAGGGAAGAATTGAAGAACAGCTTATCCCCGGAGCGCCGGGATCCTGTTACAACCGTTCATAGCATTGCTTACTGATGTACTGCAGAGATATCATGAGGCTTGGCTCCATGTACCTCCAGACAAAGAGCCAAACCATCTCAGCAGGTAACCCATAAAAATAATCACAGATGAAAAAAAAAATTACGTGTAAGTAATCACGCTACCTATTTCACGAGCACTTGAAGGGCCTCATTTCTTCATCGGGGGTTTTATTACTTCCTGTGTGCGCCACTCAACCAAGAAAACGTATCTGTTTTCTTAGTCATAGGTCCCCCGTCAGCATTTTTCTCAATTGATGCAGTGTGATATGAAGATGTAAACGTGTTATTAGCGGTGTCACTTAAGACTATAAATGCTGTCCTTGTCCTCTCCCATCTCAGCTGGGTCACGGTCAATCAAGACTCGAAGAGACCCGCTCAGTGTGAAATATAAACACCGGTTCTCGGGAAATAAAAGACGTAATCGTATAATCTTCCGCTTAGGCTGGTATTTTTCGACACCCAGACCGTCGAGGAACAGGCCGAGAAAGACAAAACAAGGTGACTGACTGAAGTAGCAGGTGGAGAGGTGAACTGAGCGGGCGAGAGAGAGCCAGCGGAGGTTTCGCTCACACCCTGAGAGAGGGGGAAGTAGGGAGAGTGAACGTGGAGCGATGCCAGAGCTTTGAGGGGGGTCTCTTGGGGTCTTGTGTTTCATATAAGGGGGATTATCTAGTTGACCTTTGAACTGTGAAACCTGGGGATGGGTCTCGACGAGGCGCATTCCCACCACTTTGAAGCCACTGTCGCCTCAAATCACTCCCAAATCACACACATGACCCCCACAGATCACTCTTAATCTGCAGCCTGCGCAGGGCCGGATGTGTTTGAAGCTGAGCGGAGCGACCCATTTCTGTCACCGGGCGGGGGTGTTCCTGGTGAGGGACACAAAACAGACACGCCATAATTATGTTCGAAAAAAGGGAGGCCCCCACTGCATCTTTATTCCTTCTCTCATGGAGTCCCCCACCCCACCCCAAACACACGTGTGCGCACACACATACTTTACATATACCTCGATCTTCCCACCCTCTTGCTCTCTCTGTTTAGCTCTCTGTCTCTCTCGCTCGCTCTCTCTTTCTCCCTCTCTCTCTCTCGCTCGCTTGCTCACTCTCTCTCTCCCTCTCTTGCTCTCTCTCTATCTGTCTCTCCCTCGCTCACTCGCTCTGTCTCTCGTGCTCTCTCTCTTGCTCGCTCTATCTGTCTCTCCCTCGCTCACTCGCTCTGTCTCTCGTGCTCTCTCTCTTGCTCGCTCTCTCTGTTCTCACTCGTTCTCTGTCTGTCTGTTTCTCGCTCTCTCTCTCTCTCTGTCTCTCTCTCTCACACACACACTACATATACCTCGATCTTTCCACCCTCTATCTAGCTCTCTCTCTCGCTCGCTTGCTCGCTCTCTGTCTTGCTCTCTCTCTCGCTCGCTCTCTGTCTTGCTCTCTCTCTCCTGCTCGCTCTCTCTGTCTCTCACTCGCTCTCTCTATCTGTCTCTCTCTCACTCTCTCTCTCTCTCGCTGTGTGTGTGTGTCGCTCTCTCTCTCTCTCACACACACACACACACACACACACACACACACACACACACATTGGAAGGAGCATTAGAAACCAATAATGCTCCTTTTACCTTGAATTCTCACATACATGACCCAAATTTGCACCAACCTGTGAGCGTACAGTTCCACATTTCATTGTTCGTGTAAACGTTCATGAGCAATGACAATAAAGTTGGATTGGACTGAATTAGATTGAACTGAACTGAACTGAATTAAATTGACCTGAATTGAGTTGAGAGGGTATTTGTGTTATGTGTCCTGTATTGAAAAAAGCAAAAGGAAAAAGAAGAAATGAAATAAGCATGATCTGGCTCCAGAGTCTTAAGTCCAAGTCTGTCCTCATAGGTGGACCCGGCAGATAATTGCAGAAAGAGGGATATTATGTTAAGCTGTGAGCGGTCGAACCTAAACCCCGATCTGACATCTCTGCCTCACTTCAAAGCAATCAGGCGAGCTGTGTGCTGATTGGCTGAGGGTGACGGCGGGTTCAGGGACGAGGGCTCCACTCTGAATGTCGATTATTGTTCAGACCGAACACATGCTCGCACTGGCAACAGGTTAGCAGGGTAGTGTAATCTGTGTGTGTGTGTGTGTGTGTGTGTGTGTGTGTGTGTGTGTGTGTGTGTGTGTGTGTGTGTGTGTGTGTGTGTGTGTGTGTGTGTGTGTGTGTGTGTGTGTGTGTGAATAATTGAGGAAGCAGGAGAGAGAGGGCTTAAACTCTTCGGTCTGTCTAAACATTTCCCCGGTTATATATTTTTCCATTTCTCCCTCCACCAGTAGTTTGGTGCATTACGAGCACATAAATGTTATAGTGGCGGGCAGGTTGTGTTCCTGTTCAGAAACACACCTGTGCGCTCATACCGGGCGGAGTGACAATGAGCAGACTCGCTCCGAGGGAAGTAAGTTGCAGGAAGTGATTGTAATCCAGACACTCTAAACCCTGCCTACAAAGAAATAAACAAAGACATCATAAAGCCCTTTTTATCCTTCAACGACTATTCCCATAAATGCCTTAATCAGGGCTCTCCGGGGACCCGCTTTTGTGTGTATTTCTGCATGAGTTTGCATGCATGTGTGTGTGTGTGTGTGTGTGTGTGTGTGTGTGTGTGTGTGTGTGTGTGTGTGTGTGTGTGTGTGTTTCTGTGTTCTGTGATGTCCAACTGGTCCCAGCTCTGCACAGATGGGTCCGTTTAGCTGCCAGGCGCTCCTATAATTTACCCACATTCATTCCATTTTCCTCATTTATCTTTCTCTCTCTCTCTCTCTCTCTCTCTCTCTCTCTCTCTCTCTCTCTCTCTCTTTGTTTCGGTCCCTCTGTTTAGTCAAGAGTAGTCCATCTTTTCGGATTACTCTTTGTGTTGTTGTGCATGTTGTGAGTGTGCACGACTGCGGCCAAACGGGGCAAATTTCAGAATACCCACAATCCAATTCAGGATGGCTTTTCCGATAGATAGATAGATAGATAGATAGATAACACATTCCCCAAAATAAAAAGTAAAAATGGCTGATTTTTTTTTTTTTTGGTCAGCAATCAAAATGTTAGCCTGAGAAGTGGTTTCAGATTGAGGTTGGATTTAGGGGTAATACATGTCACTTTAAGGTTATCCTGCATAAGGAGTTGGAGATTTACTCCAAACCAAACTAATGGCAGCAGGTTTGACCGAAGATAACATGTCTATAATTTAACTGTATGTAACAAAATTACTGAGTGTGAACACAGAAAACCTTAAGCTGGTGTGTACTTGTGCCTGGTTATACTACTAGGTGCGTACTGTATGTACTCGCTCTTATGATTGGCCAGTTGCAGATTACAGCAGACTGCAGAGGGCAATTCCACCTGACATAAAGCCGTGCTACTTGTTTTTTTTTTTGGGGGGGGGGGTTCCCCGTTTTTCTCTCCAGTTGTACTTGGCCAATTACCCCACTCGTCCGAGCCGTCCCGGTCAAGTTGCCAGCCACTTCTTTTCGCCTGACAGTGAGGAGTTTCGCCGGGGGGGCGTAGCGCGTGGGAGGATCAGCCGCCCCCCCCCCCCCCCCCGAACACGCACCCCGACCGACCAGAGGGGGCGCTAGTGCAGCGACCAGGACACACACCCACATCCGGCTTCCCACCCACAGACACGGCCAATTGTGTCTGTAGGGACGCCCGGCCAAGCCGGAGGTAACACGGGGATTCGAACCGGAGATCCCCGTGTTGGTAGGCAACGGAATAGACCGCCACGCTGCTCCTTGTGTTACCCCTTTTGTTTTCGCCCCTGTCTCCCTTAGACTCTGTTCCTCTATATGATAGATGACCGGGGCCTCTTAAAACAGGCTGCCGTGAGAGCTGGTTTGTTTCCCTTTGCCGGCTCGTCGCTAGCTGTTGTAGCGGCCTGCGGTGGTCGGGGCGGGAATGTGTCTGTGTCTGTATGGCGGCGCCCGGCGCTTTGAGGTGAAATGCGTCAACCTTTTCCGGGTTGTTGGGCTGTCAAATCAGATTCCCCTCCAAAAGCTGAACCTTGGCTCGGGCCCGCTGCATCTGGAGGTTTCTCAGCCTTTCCCCCCCGCTGTCTCCTGTGCTGTTCCGTCGTGCCGCTCCCCCGACCCTCCGCTTTTCGCTCGGCTGCGGCCGCTGCGCTGCTCTCATTTGAATTTCAGAAGAGGGCAGAGATGAAACGTCAATGCTGAAAGGCTGGCCTCGCCGATCCAAGACCCCTTATTGGTTTTTAAGTGCGCGATCATTGCCGGTTTGGCTGCGCACCAGCGTCTGTTGGTGCAGGTGTGTCCGTGTGCACGTATGGGGTGTTCGTGTTTGAGTGTGCAGCAGCGTGTGTATGTGTGTGTTTGCGTGGTCGGACTGCTGTGCGTGGATGTGCGCTCGTCACTCCGGAGCTCAAAGCACCAGTCCGAAGATGATGACAAGAGCTAAGAACAGAGATGGTGGTCCGCTCATCTCTTTACCGCAAACCGGGGCTGATCCTGTGTGTGTGTGTGTGTGTGTGTGTGTCTGTGTGTGTCTGTGTGTGTCTGTGTCTGTCGCTCTGTGTATTGAGTCAGTGTCTCTGTATGTGTGTATCCAAGAATGGCAGTTAGCTTCCCCTTGAGTGGATCAGATATCTTGACTCTCCAAGACCGCACTGGGTTTTCTTTTCCCTTTTCTTTCTCTTTGTGTGTGTGTGTGTGTGTGTGTGTGTGTGTGTGTGTGTGTGTGTGTGTGTGTGTGTGTGTGTGTGTGTGTGCGTGTGAACAGAAATGTTTTCCTGCTCATGCCGAGAAGTGTTCTCAATTACAGCCTTGCTTGCAAGTGGAAACAGATGGAAGCAGATGACGGGAGACAAAGTAGCTCTGTCCTGCCTCGTTCCCTCGCTCTTTCAAACACACGCATGCACCTCTACAGCACTTATACACACACACACACACACACACACACACACACACACTTAGAAAAACACACTCACGCCATGTACACGTGCGGCGAAGACAAAAAGAGTCCTTCAGTCATCTTGACACAGGCCATCACTCACCCTCACCCAGTCGTGAAAACAGAACATACACACGGGCCGTAGGCTAGTTTGCACAACAGACTCCCTTGAACCCAGGCCCAGTTTCCCACAAGCAGTCTTTGGACTGACAGATTCTTTGTCCATTGACTTAAGACGACGATCTCACAGAGGCGAGTGTGTTGTAAAGCTATCCTTGCCTCTTGCTGTGCAGCCGTCCGCCCGGTGTGCTCGTCCACTTGACCTTGGGCCGCAGTGCACTTGATGGGAGACGCTCATTTTATGCTGATGCTGGAGGTAGACGGGTTTGCACGGCAAACACAGAATGCCCCTGATTTGATTCTCTCTCTCCGCCTTTCCTCTCTCCATCACCGCTGACCCTCCCTCGTTCCCCCATACTCTGCTCTTACTCTTTCACCCACTCCCCCCACACACACCCTTTCTTGCTCCCTCCCTCCATCCCGTTCGTCCTCTCAACTCGTTCTCCTCATTTTCCTGCCTCCATCCTTCAAACTCCGCGTCGCTTCATTTCTTCCGCCCTCCATGCTTTCTTTGTCTTCCCCTTTCTCCCCTCACTCCATCTTTCTCCCCCTTTTTCACCATCTGTTAGCCGGATGCTAACTGTAGTCACTGCCTTTTGAAAAAATACAGAGGCCTTGATGATCATTTGTTTGATTAAGGCCACGCCATGAAATTAAGACCTTTTAATCTGAAGTGAGAAATTATTTGTTCCTTGACCTTTTCTTCTTTGTTTGTGACAGGCTGTGTTGAGTTATGCAGTGCATCCTGGATTACACCAAAGCACCAGAAAACACCATATCACCGATACATGTCTGGCAGCTTCTCATCCACTTCATCTTCTCTCTCTCTCTACCCCCTCCCCCCTTTCTTTCTCTCTGTCTTTCCCCTTCCCTCACTCTGCCAACACTCCTCTTCTTGTCCTCAGTGGGAGGAGATCAGTGTGATGGATGAGAGGAACACCCCGATGAGGACCTACCAGGTATGTAACGTCATGGAGGCCAACCAGAACAACTGGCTGAGGACACGGCACATCAGCCGCGACGGGGCACAGCGTGTCTACATCGAGATCAAGTTCACCTTGAGGGACTGCAACAGCCTGCCGGGGGTCTCCGGCACCTGTAAAGAGGTCTGCATGCACACAGAGACATACAGACACACACACACACACACGCATAAAGACGCACACAAACACTGGTGCATACCATGGTGCAACGATAAGGGAAGCCATTCTTTAAACCAGATGGCCTGGGTTCAAACCGCTGTGACAGCAAATATTTCCCCCCGCTGAAGTGTCCTTCAACACGCCACTTAATCCTCACCAGTTCCAGGGGAGCTGTTCTGGTGCAGACCCTGCCCTGTGACCTCACTGTGGAGACGGGTCAGACTAAAAGACACATTTCTCCTTTGAGTTTTAAAACAGAAGATTTTTTTTGGGCGCTCGTTAAGTGCCCGACAACAACATGAATAAGACCTTTCTGGCAGGGGGGAATCAGACCGTTCACCACGGCACCCCCTTCTGCCATGTTCTGCTTATGGAGCTGTTAAAGGAAACTGCATTGTGATAATAACTGATGGCGGCACGGTGGCACAGTGGTTAGCGCGGTCGCCTCACATCAAGAAGGTCCTGGGTTCGAGCCCCGGGGTAGTCCAACCTTGGGGGTCATCCCGGGTCGTCCTCTGTGTGGAGTTTGCATGTTCTCCCCGTGTCTGCGTGGGTTTCCTCCGGGTGCTCCGGTTTCCTCCCGCAGTCCGAAGACATGTAGGTCAGATGAATCGGCCATACTAAATTGTCCCTAGGTGTGAATGTGTCGGCTCTGTGATGGACTGACCGCCTGTCCAGGGTGTCTCCCCTCCTGCCGCCCAGTGACTGCTGGGATAGGCTCCAGCATCCCATGACCCCGATTGGGATAAGTGGCTTGGATAATGGATGGATGGGTAATAACTTAGAAAACGCGTGTGCACACATGCAAACAAACACACATGCAAGCCCACTTGAGTTTGGGATGTCTTTCGATGGATGACGAATTGAGAAACGGAGAAGAGGAGTAAAAAGACTGACATTTCAGAGGAATGGTTCCAGAGTGAGATGGAGACGACGCTTTAAAGGGTTTTTTTTGCAGTTCCTCATCTATTTTTCACTCTCCTCTATCTTCCGATAGCCTCCTTTTCACTCCCCCGCCACATTCGTCTCTGCTCAGTAGGTGCATCTGGCCTTTGCTCCTTCCCCCTCTCATTACTTCAACAGAAGAAGTACTGCAGAGAGTGCGGACTGAAAAGACACTCGGAGAACGAGCGGCAGCAGTCCTTCAAAGAGCGTTTGGGCCTATAGACAGTCACATGGAGTGGCTGCTGAGCTAGATAAACACGATTAGAAGAGAGACAGACAGCTGTCTGTATTCAGAGCTGTCAGGGGCTTGTTAAAATTTCACATTGAATGGGCCTGAAATTAAAATCTGTCTCTTGCATTCTTTCTATGCATGCCCCCCCCCCCCCCCGCCTCGGTCTGTCTGACTCTCTCCCTGTATGTTCAGTATCTCTCTCTCTCTCTGGACTGCCTTTTTCTCTCATGTTGTGTTACACTTTTTTGATGACTGGTTTGTGGAAATTGAAAGGTGACGGCTACGCTGTGTGTGTGTGTGTGTGTGTGTGTGTGTGGTTTGCAGACATTCAACATGTACTACTATGAGTCCAACAATGCCAACCTGTGGTTCATCAAGGAAAGCCAGTATGTCAAGATAGACACAATTGCTGCTGACGAGAGCTTCACACAGGTATAGACACATATGGGCATATGCACACACACACACATGCGCACACACACACACACATACACACCCATGCACATTGATGAGCATATGCACTCTCACACACTTATCCTCCCCAAAGTTTTAAATAGCAGCTTCTCTAGGCACATACAATTGATCAGATGCTTAACGTTAACTGAACATTTACATGTATATATGTATGTAATATATGCATGTATGTATATATGAAATCTACCATTTGAAAATAGATTTCACCTACTCCTACAAAATCATTGTTGGCATGACACTAAACCCTATTATGGATTTTCCTCCAAAATGTGAGTCGTTCTAATCCCGTCATTTACAAAATAGACATGACTTTGACGACAGCATCATTTCCTGATTTGAAATAGCTGATGAATTTCAGGTAGCGAAATTACAGCGGTTTAGACTTTAACCCCCCAATTACTATGGGGCAAGGGTTTTTAGATGCTTATCCTTTTCAAATAAACAGACATAATGTCACCTCTCTTCTCAGGTGGATGTTGGCGACCGGGTGATGAAGCTAAACACGGAGGTGCGGGATATCAGCAACTTGAGCAAAAAGGGATTCTACCTGGCCTTCCAGGACCTGGGGGCCTGCATCGCCCTGGTCTCAGTGAGGGTCTTCTACAAGAAGTGTCCTCTCACGGTGCTCAACCTGGCCCAGTTCCCCGACACAGTCACTGGTGGAGACTCAGCCTTGGTGGAGGTTCACGGCGTTTGTGTGAATGCCTCAGAGCAGTTCGAGGCTCCCAAGATGTACTGCAGCGCTGACGGTGGCTGGCTGGTGCCCATCGGGAGGTGTGTGTGCAAGCCAGGCTTCGAGGAGCACAAGGATGTCTGCCAACGTGAGTGGGGTGTTGGACTGGGGAGCATAGCTTTGTGTGTGTGTGTGTGTGTGTGTGTGTGTGTGTGTGTGTGTGTGTTTGTTTTTGGGTATGTTTGAGCAGGGTGGGGGGAGGCACGGTGGATCAGTGGTTAGTGCGGTCGCCTCACAGCAAGAAGGTCCTGGATTCAAGCCCCGGTGTAGTCCAACCTTGGGGGTCATCCTCTGTGTGGAGTTTGCATGTTCTCCTCGTGTCTGTGTGGGTTTCCTCCGGGGGCTCCAGTTTGCTCCCACAGTCCAAAGACATGTAGGTCAGGTGAATTGGCCATACTAAATTGTCCCTAGCTGTGAATGTGTGTGTGTGTCGGCCATGTGATGACCTGGCGGCCTGTCCGGGATGTCTGCCCACCTACCGCCCAATAACTGCTGGGATAGGCTC
>NC_079224.1:37625714-37675176 GCF_029633865.1 Lampris incognitus | reverse complement strand
ACCCAAACGCCCTTCCTCCTGTCTCCATCGCATGTCTTTTCTATCTGAGCCCCCCCCCACACACACACACACGCTCTCTCTCTCTCTCTCTCTCCCCTGTGTTTCGCTCTCTCTGTCTCTCTCTCTCTCTGTCTCTCTCTCTCCTCTCTCTCTCTCTCTCTCTGTCTCTCTCCCTGTGTTTCGCTCTCTCTGTCTCTCTCTCTCTCTGTCTCTCTCTCTCTCTGTCTCTCTCTCCCTGTGTTTCGCTCTCTCTCTCTCTTCTCTCTCTCTCTCTCTCTCTCTCTCTGTCTCTCTCTCCCTGTGTTTCGCTCTCTCTCTCTCTCTCTCTCTCTCTCTCTCTCTCTCTCTCTCTCTCTCTCTGTCTCTCTCTCCCTGTGTTTCGCTCTCTCTCTCTCTCTCTCTCTCTCTCTCTCTGTCTCTCTCTCTCTCTCCTTCTCTCTCTCTCTCTCTCTCTCTCCCTGTGTTTCTCTCTCTCTGTCTCTCTCTCTCTCTGTCTCTCTCTCTCTGTCTCTCTCGCTCTCTCTCTCTTCGCCTTTCTCTCCTCTCTCGCTCTCTGTCTCTCTCTCCGAGTCAGGCGGCGACAGAATCATTACTAGCCTCTCTCTCTGTGTTAGACAGACAAACACCAGACACCTGCAATTATGTCCATTTCTCCATCTCCACCTCTCTCGCCGCCGCTCTGTTTGCTATTTTCTAACATGGCTCTGGTGTCTGCTTCTATGATGGGACTGTTCACCCCCCTCCCTCCCTCCCCCCTCCCCCCTGCCCTCCACCTCTCTGGCCACTCCTCTCCTCTCCTCTCCGTCAGCCACCTCTCTGTTACCCCCTTTTCTTTTTCACCTCACCATTGGTGACTGCCCTCCTCTTCCTAGCAGCCCTCGTCTCCTCCTCCTCCCGCTCCCCTCGTTAAACATTTATAGGCAGTGAGTTCATCCCCCCCCCCCCACACCGTCCTCTCCTTTGCCCTAAAGCGGGTCTCAGAGTGTTCAGGAGTGTTTTGTCTAGGCATGCAGGTGTGTTTTTATTTATTTGTTTTTGTGTCGTGCACGCCAGCGTTGTGCGCGGGCACCTCCGCAGGATGTGTTGGCGCTCATCAGCAGCGTCACACACAGTCGTCTTTTGGAAGCGTCGGTGTCTTGCGTGTGCTGGTGAGCTGTGCTTGTCAGAACGTCAGAGTGGTTCACAGAGTGTGAGCCGCCTCCAACCGATGCTCTTTCCTTTTCTTTTTTTCTTCTTTTCATTTTGTGATTCCCTCGTTTTTGTGTTGTACTGATGCGTGCGCTAAAGACAGTGGTGCTTCGATGACCTGTGGCTCCGCTGCTCCGTCACATGAAATCATACTCATCTGCCCTGTCACTGCTGGGGTTAATTTCTCTCTCTCTCTCTCTCTCTCCCTCTCTCTCTCTCTCTCTTTCTCCTGTCTCTCTCTCTCTCTCTCTCTCTCTCTCCCTCTCTCCTGTCTCTCTCTCTCTGGCTGTCTCACACACACACACACACACACACACACACACACTCAACACACACACACACACACACACACCACAGTCCAGACTCCTCTCTCTCTCTCTCTCTCTCTCTCTCTCTCTCTCTCTCTCTCTCTCTCTCTCTCTCTCTCTCTCTCTCTCACCCTCTCACTTGCTCTCTCTCACACAGAGTCCAGACTCCCCCCTCTCCTCTCCCCCCCTCTCTGTTTCTCTCATCTATCTAGCTCTCTCTCTTTTTTTTGCAGCCACATGCACAGACTTGTCATTTCATTTCATCTCTACCCGCCCCATGCCAGGGTCTCTGCTGTGTTGCCACAGCACCCTGCCTCGCTCCCTCCCTCTCTCTTTCTCTTCTCCTCCTCTGGTCTCTTGTGTATTCTCTTTCTGTCTCTCTCTCTCTCGCTCTCTCTCTCTCTCAGCTCGCTCACGCACTCACTCGCTCGATCTCTCTCTTCGCTCACTCACTCGTTCTCTCTCTCTCACTCACTCGCTCGTCTCGCTTCTCTCTCTCTCTCTCTCTCTCTCTCTCTCTCTCTCTCTCTCTCTCTCTCTCCTCTCTCTCTCTTGCTGACTCGCTTGTTCTCGCTCTTTCTGTCTGTCTCTCTCTCTCTCTCTCTCTCTCTCTCTCTCTCCCTCTCCTCTCTTGCTGACTCGCTTGTTCTCGCTCTTTCTCTGTCTGTCTCTCTCTCTCTCTCTCTCTCTCTCTCTCTCTCTCTCTCTCTCTCTCTCTCTCTTTCTCTCTCTGCCACTTTACACCTCACAACTCCACACTCCCGTGCCCTTTGCTGCTGTCTCTCTGTCTCACAGCGAATGGAGAACGTGGTGAATTCTACTACCCCCATACCTCCTGTGCATTATGCCCTGGGGGCAACACATTGAAGTGCAGGAGGGTGTGCGTGTGTGTGTCTGTGTCTGTGTTGAGTGTCTGTGTATCACATTCGGACAGGTTCTGTGTCGTCCTCTGTTTGTCTGACAGCACCAATTACGGCCTCAGAAGCCGGAGACACAGAGGTGAAAAAGTGGAGGACAGTCGCCTGTCACCTAAGCACATCTTCCTCTCTCTCTCTCTCACTCTCTCTCTCGCTTCCTCTCTCTCTGTCTTCCTCCTCTCTCTTTTTGTATCAGCCCTCACACACACTAAGTGATGTGTCCAAGCAGATTGACGGGGGGAAAAGGAATATAGGTCAGCATGATGTCTCTGGGTCCATATTTGCCTCTGTCCACTGTTTATGCATCTGATGCCCTGTCTACCTGCCTGTCTTCTTCTTCCTTTCCTGTCGTCTATCTGACTCCTATTTGTTTGTTGCCTTTGTCTCTCTCTGCTTTCCTTTGTTCTGATTCTCTTACTCTCTTTTAGTCCGTTTGACACTGTTAGCACAGTATGCTGTGTTGTGTTGTCACAAGACGAGCGATGGAAGAGCGAAATTTTTAAAAGAAAGTCAGATTGTAAATCGACATGAAATTTGTACATTGAGACGTCCGGGTAGTGAAGCGGTCTATTCCGTTGCCTACCAACACAGGGCTTGCCAGTTTGAATCCAGTAAGGTGCAGTGAGGTCCATGGCTGGGTGGGCAATGAACTATATTTATTGGTGCCAGAGAGAGGCTGTAGCAGCCTCTGCCTCAGCAGCCTGCATTCAGGAATGCTAGCTTTGGGAGCAAGCCATCCTGAAGAGGGCATGCCTTTATTGATAAAACAAGTTTTACATGATTATTTTTTTTTACCAACAATCTTAACAAATGAAAGTTAAAAAAATAAGTAAATGATAAATAAATTTTAAAGAATTGTAACTATCATGATATTTCATTTTTTTTCTTATTAGCCTGGGTGAGGCACTGCCTCCCCTGACAGCACATCACTGTTTGAATCCCCGTGTTATCCCCCAGCTTGGTCGGGCGTCCCTACAGACACAATTGGCCGTGTCTGCAGGCAGGAAGCCGGATGTGGGTATGCGTCCTGGTCGCTGCACTAGCACCTGCTGTGGTCGGTGGGGGCGCCTGTTGGGGGCGGGGGGGGACTGGGGGGAATAGCGTGATCCTCCCACACGCTATGTCTCTCCCTGGTAAAACTCCTCACTGTCAGGTGAAAAGAAGCGGCTGGCGACTCCACATGTACCGGAGGAAGCATGTGGTAGTCTGCAGCCCTCCCCGGATCGGTAGAGGGGGTGGAGCAGCGACCGGGATGGCTCGGGAGAGTGGGGTAATTGGCCTGGTACAATTGGGGAGAAAAATCCAAAACAAATAAAATTGTCCATTGCCGTCAGCTGCATTGCTGTTCTCCTCACCTCTCAGACTGGATAACTGAAGTGTGATGTACAGAAGAACAGCCTGGGCTCTATCACGCGTCGGCTCCCTCTGACGGCTCTTGATGTCCGGGCTTCACTAATGGCATCGCCGGGCCACGGCGTGAATCAAACCGAGGCTGGAAGGTACAGCCTTAATAAGAAAGCCAGGTACGTCTCGTTGCATTAGCCCTCGCGCTGAGGCAAAGCCTTGAGACCCGGCGAGACCTGCAGTTATGACCTCACCGCCACCGTTCTGGCGGTGTAAGGCCCTGCCGTCGCGCCGGGCAGGAGGTAGAGCTGGTAGATTCACGGGCAGAAGAAAAAACAACCTTGTTAGACGTTTTGGGGGAACAAAGTGCTCAACCAGCCAAGGGAAGTCTGACTCTCTGTCTACCGCTGCCGAGAGCGCGGACACAGTGAGAGGGGATCAAACACCCGCTGCTCCACCGCTCGGTCCGTCAGACCCGGCTAATCCAGCCAGAACATGGGAGGGAAGGGGTTTAATTTCTCAGCGTGGCATGGAGGCCCATTGTGCAGCTAGCGATGCTGAACCAAGCAACGCTAAACGAGATGAAATGATCGACAAATTATACCGATTCAAAAGTCGTGCACAAATACATATTATATACACACACACACACACACACACACACACACACACACTCCACACCACACGTGAGCACAACTTCTATCTCAGCCTTTGTTTAACAATGAAAGGTTTTGCAGAGAACAGATGTAGGAAAAAGGTTAATATACACCTGTGAAAGACATTGAGCTCATTTACAGAGGGGTGTGTGTGGTGTGTGTGTGTGTGTGTGTGTGTTTACAAGTCTGTGGGGAATCGTCCCTTTCTTTATTGCCTCACAGTTACATCTCTACCTCATGTCTGACTGCAGAAATGTGTGTGTGTGTGTGTGTGTGTGTGTGTGTGTGTGTGTGTGTGTGTGTGTGTGTGTGTGTGTGTCTGGTCAGTCCAGGCAGTCAGTGAAGCCCACCTGAATACTTTCTATGTTGATCACATACGGCCCTTTGAAGGTCAAGAACTCCCCCCCTGCATGTGCGCACACACACACACACACACACACACACACACACACACACACACACACACACACACACACACACACACACACACACATACACACACACACACACACACAGTGACATCCATTTCTCTGCTCTCCTCGTGCTGGCAGCTCAGGGAGCTTGAGAGCAAAGAGGGGAGGAAGGAGGCCGGGGCTAAAAGAAGGATCTAGACAGCAGGTGAAGCTTTATGTGTGTTCGGGAGCATGTACGTTTTGTGTGTGTGCGTGTGTGTGCGCAGGTGTGTGCATGGGGCGCTGTGTGTACACACTGCTACGGGCATTAAACTGTTGAAGTGTCAGGCGGCGGGGTGGTGTTAGCTTCAGCCAGATGTGTGTGAGGACCCAGACAGATATACAGGCCCACAAAGAGCCCAGCGATAGGCCATCTGCCTCGCCGTCTCCCTCCCTGTCTGTCTGTCTCCGCTTTTCATTTACTGGTTTGATTACACACACCTTTAATCCTTCTCCCCCTATGTCTACAGTCTGTCATGTTCCTCACGCTACTCTCCACCCTCTCTCTCCCACTTCCGTCCCATCCCCCTTGCTGTCATCTCCTCACTTTTTTGTTTAAATAGATGACACAGAAAATACGGAAGCTTAAGGCCTGCTCCATCTTATCCGTTGTGCCAGCCTGTATACCCGCCCCAGCGCTGACCCAGATAACGTCTATCCGCACAGTCTCCCCGCGTGGTTTCGCTCGCTGCGGAAGATCACTCGCCAGACACGGGCTGGTCTTGCTGAAATCCGCCGTAACACCAAGACAAAGCTGGCTCCACTGAAACGGGAGCCCCACTGGGACCCGGGAGACATTAGCATAGCTTTGGGGAAACGGACCCCAGCGCAGCGTGGCACAGCTCAGTTAAGTCTGGTCGGGTTGAGCAGTGTGAACGAGTCTTCAGAGGGAAAAAAGCAGGCCAAGGACCGAGAATCTGTAAACGCACATTTCAGATCCTCACATCCTTTTATATATATATACATATATATATATATGTGTGTGTATATATATATATATATATATATATATATAGAGAGAGAGAGAGAGAGAGAGAGAGAGAGAGAGAGAGAGAGAGAGAGAGAGAGAGAGAGAGAGAGAGCACTATTCCCCCGAGGGAGAGGAGAGTGAGAGAGAGAGAGAGAGAGAGAGAGAGAGAGAGAGAGAGAGAGAGAGAGAGGATGAAGAGAGTCGAGATGGCAGGGGAGCAAAGAGGAGTGTTGGTGTCCTTTGGGTACAGTCGCCATTAATTGGTGCCGCTCCATATGCCATTCATTGAGTTCCAATTAGGGACAAACACATTGCGTGCACACAGGGAGACGCTGGCGTAAATAAGAAGTACTCTCGAGTCAGAATACTCCGCACAGCATCTTGATACCCGAGTCTGTTGACAACGGTGTGTGTGTGTGTGTGTGTGTGTGTGTGTGTGTGTGTGTGTGTGTGTGTGTGTGGAATCGTGCAGGCAGCCAGCAAGTCTGCTCAACAGGAAACAGAGAAACAGGAAGGCAGCCATTGACCCCCCCCCCCACACACACACACGCACAATTTCTCTGCAGTGTATGGATTGCTTCCAGATGTACGTACTGCCTGTCAGAATGACTGTCAAGCTGACAGAAGTTGGCGCTTGCGTACCTCCAGATAGCACGCGCAAATGTATTTTGGTGTCATATTTGTTGCTGCGTTCTCACATCTGCGCTGCTGCGCTGAACCGAAGGGTGGAGAAGTTGGTAAATCAAAATACAGCGACGTGTCGTCCATCCGACGGTATGAGGAGGAACGCTACTGGCATGAACTTCTCTCGTCTTCATAGATAGGAGAATACCGCAATGGCCCTTTTTCACCAACCTGGCCAAGCTACCTCGTCTTAGTAGGGTGGAAGATCAGTTCTCCCCGTCGCCCACAATGTTAAAAAAAGAAAAAGCCCACTTTCTGTCTCCTTCCATTCCGTTTGTGACCACTTGTTTTGTGTTTCAGCATAGCACATAACACAACACAGGTGTGGTGTTTATGTCTCTGTTGTCAGATGACTGCACAACCGTAGCGAAGTGATTTGATCAAAGGGTCACGAAATGCTAACAGGCTAACCAAGGCGAATGGTAATTTCAGGGCTGTTGGCGTTTCGTGACCCACAATCAAATCACTTCTTTTTTCTTTTCTTTTTTTTATGGTTGTGCAGTCATCTGACAACAGGGACACAACGGTATGTCAATAACAACACTTGTATTGTGTTGCGTGCGATGCCGAAAAGTAAAATAAGTGGTCACAGTCGATTGCGATAGAAACTTGGCTTTTCAACGTTGTAGGTAATGGGGAAAACCGATCTTTACGCTGCTGGGGCGAAGCAGATGTATGTCAGACGTCTTAGTGGAAAGGGTCTGTGGCTTTGCAATAAAGGACAGACGTTTAACATAAGAGTTCTGCAATCCAGGAAAGATGAACTGTGCGAGACCTTGCAACACATGAGAGTAAAGATCCGCAATACGAGAGTGGACCATTAAAGATCCGCAAGACGAGAGTGGACCATTAGACATCTGCAATATAAGAGAATGGACTTGCGCTGACCTCTAGATCTGTGAGGACCTTGCAGGCACTGATGTCACTCTTTGGAGAATTGCCCTTGGATTACCTGCAGGAGGCGAGGTTTCTCACCACCACAAAAAGGGGACTTTTCAGATGACAACTCTGAACGAATAACACCGACTCCCCAGAGGAGGTGCTAGTGCGGCGACCAGGACACATACCCACATCCAGCTTCCCACCCGCAGACAAGGGCAACCAACCAACTGCGGGGACGTCCGACCAAGCCGGAGGCAACACGGGGACTCGAACCGGGATCCCCGTGTTGGTAGGCAGCGGAATAGACCGCTACGCTACCCGGACGCCCCGCTTTGATACATCTTGATGAAAAGCTTCATCGGGGTGCTTCTCCACCATAGAGGCGACTGTTTCGGATGTGAGCAGGGTGGAGGGTGTGCGTGTAGTGCGTTATTAACTCGGCTCATTGTAAGTTATTACTCTGTCGGGTGGCAGTTAGAGCTGCTGACACATGCATACAAACAGGCACACGCGTGTGTATGCAGAAAAATGTGTATAAACACAGGAGAACTGACAGCAAAACCCGAACAGCAACAACAAAGAGAGCACACACACACACACACACACACACACACACACACACACACACACACACACGCACACTCGTTTTCACTTACCTTAATCTAATGTTTGTTTGGCCCTGAGCAGCTCAGTGAGCGAAATGGTTTTTCTTTTTTGAATTTCCTTTGTGCGTTTGTGAGGTTTATTAAAGAACCATCAACTAAACCGCCTCTCTGAAAGCCACGGCCTCCAGCTGTAGGAAGCGCAGTCAACAGAAAAGCGTGCATTTCCAACTGTCAACAGCTCTCGGGAGGAGGCAGAGGAAGTTGGCCACTGGCCACCCACAGCTTACAGACTGTGAGGATATGCCCCCCCCCCCCCGCTGCCCTTTTGACAGGTACATTCGTGTGTGTGTGTGTGTGTGTGTGTGTGTGATACAGAGAGAGCCGAGGCACGGGGCTCTCCTCTCGTCCTCCGCCTGAGAGAATGAATTATTGAGAGTGATGAACTGAAAATACCGTGGGTGAAGAAAGAGAGAGGAAGATACGAGACGAGGAGGTGCGCAGCTCCTCCTACACACACTCTGCTGGTCACGGGGCTGGCGGATGTGGGCACGTTTACAGTTTGTGTGTGTGTGGGGGGGGGTGCGTGTACGTGTGTGTGTGTGTGTGTGTGTGGTGAGTGTGAATGTAGGTAGAGAGGATGTGTCAGTATATGTCAGCACATAGCGTATGTTTGAGGTATGTATGTAAAGATTTAAAGAGTATGTTTAAAGGTAGTACGAGTAGAATTTTAGTAAAATTCAATGTATAGGGCCTCCGGGTGGCGTGGCGGTCTATTCCGTTGCTTATCAACATGGGGATCCCGGTTCGAACCCCTTTGTTACCTCCGGCTTGGTCGGGCGTCCCTATGGCCGTGTCTGCAGCTGGGAAGCCAGACGTGGGTATGTGTCCAGGGTTGCTGCACTAGCGCCTCCTCTGGTCGGTCGGGGCGCCTTTTCAGTGGGGAGGGGGAACTGGGGGGAATAGCTTGATCCTCCCACGCGCTACGTCCCCCTGGCAAAACTCCTCACTGTCAGGTGAAAAGAAGAGGCTGGCGAATCCACATGTTCTGATACATGTGGATTCGCCAGCCGCTGTGGTAGTCTGCAGCCCTGCCCAGATCGGCAGAGGGGGTGGAGCAGCGACCGGGACGGCTCGGAAGAGTGGGGTAACTGGCCGGATCCAATTGGGGAGGAAAAGGGGGGGGGGAATTCAGTGTATAGACTCATACAAAAATAATCCCTCTTCATCATCACTTGTGACCCACTAGGTGTGTGTGGCGGGGTCTCTACCTGCAGAGACCCTGTCCTCTCCCCGGGTTTTCTTATTTCGCTGGGTACGGGGCGTTCCTGGGCATTGACCTTCGGGGCAGCGGGGCTATAAAAATGTAGCAACCAGGCGCGACCTTCACCCGCTGGCGAGCACCGAAGGAGAGGATGGATGGGGATGAAGAGCGATGCGGAGTCGGCCTTGTACACTGGGATGTGTTCTGGCAACTGTGGTCAGAGGGGGCGTGTCCTTCCGGTGTCGTTGAGTCGGGGGCCGGGGCCGGGGGGGGGGGGGGGCAACTTTGAACGTCGTGTTTACAAACCGCAGCCGACAAATCCTACTCGTTATGTGTTTGTGTGTCGGGGGGTGGGGAGGGGATGCACGCGTGTCAATAGTGACTGTTTAAGGTGTGTGTGTGGAATATTGAAGCTTTGTGTGTGTGTGTGTGTGTGTGTGTGTGTGTGTGTGTGTGTGAGTACGCCGCTACGTCTCGGTGTGTTTACATCACCTCTTGTGTGTGTGTGTGTGTGTGTGTGTGTGTGTGTGTGTGTGTGTGTGTGTGTGTGTGTGTGTGTGTGTGTGTGTGTGTGAGGAGTGAATGATGCATTCTGCTCATTTAGACTTTAATCCTGGTAGGAAAGCAAGCAGGGAGAGGAAATGTTCACACTGAAGCAAGCTCCCTTCAAGCACCGTAATTATAGGGATTTTTCTTCTTCTTCTTCTCTCGCTCGCTCTCTCTCTCTGTCTTGTCCGTCTGTGTTGCTCCGGCTGTCTCCCTCGCTGTCCCTCTCCAGAAACCCCCCCCCCACACACAGAAACACGTGCACCTGGCATCCATTTAATCTGTTTTTCGTCTCCTACATAATCACCTCTGCTGAACTGCTCAGAGTTGTTCGGCCGTCAGCTCGGGTTCCCTGCAGCCGATCTGGAAGGTTGTGTGTCTGTGTGTGTTTATGTGTGTGTTTACTTTATTGGAACTGAAATTGAGCTTGATTTTTTTCCCCTCTCTGATCTTTTTTTTTTGTTGTGCTTTGTGTGTGTGTGTGCATGCGTGTGTGTGTCTGTGTGTGTTTATGTGTGTGTTTACTTTATTGGAACTGAAATTGAGCTTGATTTTTTTTCCCTCTCTGATCTTTTTTTTTTGTTGTGCTTTGTGTGTGTGTGCGTGTATGTGTGTGTGTGTGTGCGCGCATGCGCGTGTGTAGCGGAGGGGGTGGCTTGTCAAAGAGAGTGAGTAAATATTTGTGCAAGAGCTCTGGAGAAGGTCAGGGTCAACATGTGACAGACAGCCCCCTCGGAAATAAGGCAGACACATGAAGGCAGACACACACACACACACACACACACATGCACGAGCGTGCACGTAAGCACAGAGGGGTGCAGAGAGAGGGGGTGATTTGGACAATGGGAGGTGGACACGAGGGGAAGAGTAACGGGGTGAATACAGAGACACACACGTCAACACAAACAGAGACAGAGTGAGGATGACAGAAGGGGAGCCGGACACACTGACACATGAAGAGGAGGAAAACGAAAAAGACATAGAAAAGAGTAGAGGCAGACAGGAACGAGCGGGAAGACAGACGGCAAGAGAAGCAGAGAATAAAAAAGGGAAAAAGGCCAAAAAGATGGGGCGAGAGAGACACAGAGGGAGAGAGAGAGAGGGAGAGAGAGACAGAGGGAACTACATCTGAAAGTTCCCCTTGGCCGCTCTCAGTAATTGGCCAGTGTCCGGGGGACAGGAAGTACATCAGAAGTGAGCTGAGGTGTACTCATATGCTTCATGTACTGGCCTTCACAAACCATTTCATGTCTGACTGTCTGTCTGTGTGTCTGTGTCTGCATGAGTGTGTGTGTTTGCACAGACTGTATATGTGTGTTGAAGGTGTCTTAAGACACCACAACAGGGTAAGGGTCTGTCCGGAGTTGTCAGTCACGGAGACCTACGGCTTTGGCACAGGCATGGATCAAATCCCACCTCGTCCCTTAATCCCGTGGAAGGATCTGATGTATGGTTGTTGTCCTGATCCGCGGGTTTTGTGGGCTGATTCCGCTAACCGGCAGCCAGGCTTTGGGTGAGAGGTCACTTAACTTGAACATTTTTGTTCACGGCAGCCGTTTTATAAAGCCAGACTTACTTCCTAAAGAACCAGTTTTCCTTCAGAAGCGGTCAGAACAAAACACGGAGTTAATAATTCCTATCGTAAACTTACTGGTGTCCTGGAACAAAGACCAAAAGAGACCCTATTGTCATCTAAGTACCCAGGTAAGCAACATTTTCCCCGGGCTTTTTGCCCCCTTTTTCTCCCCGATTGGATCCGACCAATTACCCCACTCCTCTGAGCTGCCCCAGTCGCTGCTCCACCCCCACTACCACACGCCTCCTCTGATACATGTGGAGTTTCGCCAGGGGGACATAGCACGTGGGAGGATCACGCTATTTCCCCCAGCCCCCCCCCCGAACAGGCGCCCCGACTGACCAGAGGAGGCGCTAGTGCAGCAGCCAGGACATATACCCACATCCGGCTTCCCACCCGCAGACACGGCCAGTTGTGTCCGTAGGGACGACCGACCAAGCCGGAGGTAACACGGGGATTCGAACCGGCGATCCCCATGTTGGTAGGCAACGGAATAGACCGCTACGCTACCCGATGCCTGATAAGCAATATTTTTGAGCCCTAACAGAATCCAAAATTGAAAGTAAAAAGGGGCGAGGAGGCCAAGGTGGATGTCGGGCTGAAATTTGCCCACCCCTCCACACACGCCACATTAGTAGTCAACAAATTACACGCCACTGTGGGCAGGTTTTCATTTTAGTCCAAGTGCAAAAAAACAAATAAATGTGCTCAAGGCAACACATTGTGAGGAAATGAGATATGTGTCTGTATGGGTAGTTGTTTTGAAAGGCAGGAATCAGAAGCAGAGCGGGAGTAAAATGGAGTGGTGGAGTGGCTCGCTGGAAGGAGGGATGAGGAAGTTTGAAAGGGAGCTAAAAAAAAAAAGTCCGGCAGCTGAGGTGTCCTGTAAAAAGGACCAAGGAGGCCGCTTCGCTCTCTGCTCTGTGTGTGTGTGTGTGTGTGTGTGTGTGTGTGTGTGTGTGTGTGTGTGTGTGTGTGTGTGTGTGAGAGAGAGAGAGAGAGAGAGAGTAGGATTAGCTGTAGTGGTGTGATTATTATGGTGTTTAAGGCTGTTATGAACTCCGATTAGGGATTAGAGAGGGTCCCAGCAGGGGCTTGGACTCTGATGCTGACATCTCTATTCCACAAACGCCACCTCATAACACCACACACACACACACACACACACACACACACACACACACACACACACACACACTCTCATACCTTTGCTCAGAAAAGACATGTCATTTTGACTGCGGTGGCTAGGAGCCCAGCTTATCATGGTAAACTAAAACTCGCTGTGAAAAAAACATTTTAGTTAACTGAAATAAAATCGAAAACTCAACTTTAGAAGGAAATGAAAACTAGCTGGAACGATATTGTCCACCTACAAAACTAATACGAAATAAAAAATATACAGAAAATGTCTCTAGTTGTAGTCTTCGTCAGTTTGATCTAATGTGATCAACACAACATGCATGAGGAGGCATCGGCGCACGTGTTTATTGAGACGGGACGTCGACGTGACATGAGGTGTTGTGCTTTCTATTTTAATACCTATTCTGAACTTCTTAACTCTTGCCCCTGACAAATACCCCCCCTCCCCCCCATTAAAATTCATACTGCAACTAAAACGAGCAAAACCCGCTCTGCACGCTAACTGAAACTAAAGCGAACTGAAAACAACCATTAGAAACGAAATGAAAATAAAAGCTAGTGGAAAATATAAAACCATAATGACCCTGCTAGGAACAGACTCATTTGGGCAAATAACTTCCTGATCGGCTCGAGAATGAAACGCACACATTTATGTGCAAAGTCTTCCAAGAGGTGATTTCCGTCTACGCTCCATTGCAAAACAGATAAATAGTAGAAAAATATGTTCATGGACGACATACACGTTGCATTGTTTAATATGCGGTACAGCTGAGCATCGAACGTTGTGTGTGCCCCCATGTGTAGACAAGCCCTCCTTTTTAAAGAAAAGTACAGCGCCCCCCCACCCCACCCCAACCTTAACCCCAACCCCCATGCTCTCAGCTAAGCCTTGTTTACCCAATAGCATGATTACATGTTTACCCTGTTGAAAACATGTATCACGGACTGGCACACGCACACACACACACACACACACACACACACACACACACACACACACACACACACACACACAGATTCAACCCCAGTGGCCTTAAGAGCCGTCAGATTCCATTTTGTCAGATTTCTCCACTGACGCTTGATGTATCAATTTTTAAGTAGTTGCACCGAACAAGCACCCGGGTAGCCCACACAGACACAAGGGTGTAACAACACACACACGCACGCACGCACACACACACACACACACACACACACACACACGGACACAGACTGCTCTGTGCTCAGAGAACTGTGGCACTCGAGGGGGACTAGAAGGGTTCCATCTTCTGCCTGTTGCCATGGTGACCATTATGGTGCTTGACTCCCCTGGGCCAGCAAGCTTTACACAACTTCCCTCTCAAACAAATTCACACACACACACACACACACAGAGGTTTAGCCTGGTACTCTTGCCGGCGTAGAAGGTGTTCTCTGTCTCTCCTCTCTGGCCTTTACGGTGACGTTAGCAGGGAGCCGGTGTTTGACTTGAACCAAGCACGACGGAAAGCAGAACAGCACAATTAACATTTAAACTAGCAGGAGGCGCTGGAAAGAGGAGCAGAGGGAGGAGAAGCCGGACAGCCAGGGGAGAGGGAGAGGACGTTTATCCCGGGACGTGTTGCTGATGTCATCGCGTGCTCGGGGGCGCCGCTCGGATGAAGGCCACCGCCTGAATTTAGAGACCGCGCCTGTAAATGTCAGGAGGTGTGCGGGATAGAGATATATTTTTGTGCGTTTGCTGGGGGTGCCACTTATGGAAAGTTTGCAACTGAAACTGTTGTGTGACGCAACATGTTGTGTGACTCTTCTCTTCAACTTGTAGTCAGAGCAGGACCCCTGCAATGCACTCTCATACATATCTGAGTTGTAAAGCTACACTTTTGGGGTTTGTGTGTGTGTGTGTGTGTGTGTGTGTGTAAGTGTGTAATGTTTTCGTAGTTGAAACGATGGGCGGTTCCCGTCTCAGCCGGCGCGGTGACTGAGGGTGTGTCCTGAGTAGTGGCACTATATCATATCTAAGAGCTATCGATTGGCATAAACACACTGACTCTCTCCGGTGGTGGGATGAATATTTAATAAGATACTGGATCTGAAGCTGCTCTTTGTCTCTGGAAGGCGCACAACAACACACACACACATGCACACACACACAAACACACCATACTTGGTCTGAATCCCACGCTTAATGTTATTCACTTTGGAAATTGGTTCATATTTTTCGCTCCACATTACTTTCTTTTTTCCCTATGAAGCAGAACTTTTCTTTCGCTGTGTGTGTGCGTGCATGTGTGTGTGTGTGTGTGTGTGTGTGTGTGTGTGTGTGTGTGTGCTCACTGCTTGCGTGTGTGTGCAGTGTCTCACCACTTGTACCTTTTTCATATGTATGGTAAATCATTAATCATAAGGGAACTGAGTCAAGAAACATGTTTCCCGTGGGATATGGGACTGGGAGTAGTTCTAGAAAGGGGGCAGAGGAGGAGAGACAGTAGTTGTGTGTGTGTGGGGGGGGGGGCTGAAGTGGGAGAGAGAATGGGACGGCAAAGGAAAAAGAGAATCGGAAGCGTAACAGAGCGCTTCCCGCCGGAGGAGAAGCGGGCAGCTCCACTCCTGGGCCGCCGAGCCAACCGTCTTGCACAGGGTTTTTTTTTTTTGATCGGGTTGTTGTGCGGACGCCAGGCCTGGCGCGGCTTCGCCCCGTCTGTCCTGAAGCACTGGGGTCCTTTTGTGTCCCTGCGGTCAGCCGTCCCCCTGAGCCAGGTCCCTCCGGATGAAATGCACCCCCCCCCCCCAGAGAAAAGATGCTTTTCCAACCAGCTCCCATAGCCTAGCAAAGAGCTGACGGAGCCCAGGAAAATACAAGCACACACACACACACACACACACACACACATGCACACAATTGCACACACTCGCACAGTGCATGCACTGTGCGAGCTGTCAGGAAGGAGGGAAAGGGAGCAGAGGCCTTTTGAGAATTCTTTCTTCCTTTCCTTCACTCGCTCTTTCTCACTCTCATTTTGTCTCTCCTTCTGAGCTACTGTCCTTCTCTTCATTTCTCTCACTCTTTCTCTCTTTTGCACACACACACACACCCACACACACACACACATGCATATCCACCTCCGCCAATGTTCCCTCAGGTCTGCTGGGGATTGTGCGGGTGGACCGCGCTCCCCTATGATGAATGATTTGCCTAAAAATACTGTGTGTGTATACGAAGGAGCACAGCGCCCAGGCGGAAGGACCTACCGCCACCGTGAGGAATCGCGCTACTTCCAGGCCACTTCCGTATTTCTTCTACTTCGGGCAAACCGCCGCATTGTGGGCTTGTGTGTCGGCGAGTGTGTGTGTGTGTCTGAGCGAGATAATTTACGGCTTTTCCGAGGCAAGCGACATCTAGCTTGATTAAATTGGTGACCTTTACCACCAGCACAAGCAATCAGTGTGTGTACACACAGTCACACAGACACACACACACACGTGCGCATGTACGATCTCCGCCGATTCAACACGTGCTCACGCAACGACGCCCGGCTCATGAACACGCAATCTGCGGCAGGCGGAATCTATCACGCCATCGATCTGGCCCGCACGCACTCGCATAGGAGCGCGCACGCACATCGAATTACATTTGTGACACACTCATTTTCCTTATGGTGTTTTACGGTGTGAGACCATTTACCACCGCATGAGAAAAAGGCATGGCGTGTGAGGTGGGAATACAAGGCCCATGAATATATAAATAAATACATGCATAATCTATAGTCAGATTACCGGAGAGGAACGCCTGGAATTCCATTTCGCCGCCTCGGAGGCAAAAGAGGAGGTCTCCCCGCCCCCCATCTGCTGTGCCGCCACTGCGGTAAGTGGCTGCGTGGCCCCTCCAACCCATGTTTTAGAACTTCCTGTTGTGACTAATATGCAGCCACTGCAACGTCCGCGACTGTAGTCGCGTCATGTTATTGTGCCCATCATTGTGACTGGAGCTGTGTAGTGTGCTGTGCCCCCTGTTGCCTGAAGACCTAATCCTTATATGATGTGGGTGAATTGACCTAATCCTTATATGATGTGGATGACAGTTGAACTAGTGTTGTGCAACAGTGCAGTATATAATGACCCTGTATTTTTGTTTGCCACTGGCTCGACATAATATTATTGTAGTCCTACTGCCACAACATATTAAATCAAGCTCTCTTTTTTTTCCCAAGTCTTTCCCGTGGTTGTTACACCGCATCATGAAAACCGACATTTTTATTATCCCATCACGTAGCAGTACCTACAGTAAAGTATCAGATTTCTTTTATGTTCTGATGTGGGATTTTGTAGCCCTGTGTTTCTTTTTTCTACCATTATCTTATATATTCCACTTCCAGTGTGGGAAGATGGCTGCGCGAACTCATGTTTGTGACGGCCTCGCGCAGTACCGTCCACGCAGTGTCTTTGTCCATGTCTGCATCTAAGTTTTGTCTTCGTTTGATGGCTGGGAGAGCTGGCGCTGGATCGGCTGGGTTGAGCTTGGTCTGATGCCTCCTGTGGGCCCAGGGACCACAGCCCTGCCTGGATCTGCGCCCGAAGAGTCTGACAGGATGCAGAAGCAGGGCGGGCTAAGCTAACTGCTAGCCCATGCAGACCGGCAGTTCCGATAATACCGAGGGCGATCTGATGGCGGCCTCACCTGGCATTGACTGTGTTTTTGGTGTTGTCGTATGGAGTGCGGGGAGGTGTATCGAGGGTGTCTGGCTGGGAGAGCTGGCGTTGGATCGGCAGGGGGAGCTTGGTCTGCTGTGTCCGGTGGGCCCCGGGACCACGGCCCTACTTGGAGCTGCACCTGAAGAGGAAACACCGAGGGCGGTCTGGCAGGATGCGGAAGCGGGGCAGGCTAAGCTAACTAGCTTGCTAGCCCATGCAGACAGTCATGCTGGCATTCGCTCTCTTGGACAGTGAATTTTTTTTTTGATATGTTGGATATATGTGTTTTTGTAGTTTTTTTTGTAGTTTGGATATATGTGTTCTTGTGTCTTTGTGTTGCACTGCTATGGACTGGGGGAAATGATATTTCATTTCATTTCATGTGCGAATGTGCATGGAATGAAATGACAAATAAATGTTCCTGATTTCTGATTCCTGACATGCTCGTGTACAGTGTAATATTTTGACCCCCCTGTGTTGTGACAAATCTTGCAACCCTAATATGTGTTTTCCTTTGTGTGTTTGTCTATATGACCTGAACAGCCTGCAGACCGGGTACCTATAAGGCCTCAGCCACCGACGCCTATTGCACCAAATGTCCCCCACACAGCTCCTCCCACCAAGAGCAAGCCTCCGAATGTGTCTGTGAAAAAGGCTACTACCGTGCTGAGACTGACCCGCGCTCCATGGCCTGCACACGTAAGTGAATCACCGCACACCCAGTTGTAGAACAGCACAGCACATGTACACATACACATATGTACAGTTCAATAATGCACAATGTAAACATGCACAAAGAAGTATGCAGATTTAAGATAGTTCCTACCTGCACGAAATGCAGTATTCACTATGTTCTTCATGGTTAAGTCATTGCATTAAAGTGTTCCTTTTTGTAGCCCATATTTGTATTATGTCAGTTGAGTCAGTGACTTTCCAGTTAGTTACACAATGGATTGATCGTCATTCATAAGTCATGACCTTCTTGCAAAAACAGTGAACACACTGTGTTGTGGCTGCCTAATGGCATTCTCCATCCATCCATCCATCCATCCATCCATCCATCCATCCATCCATCCATCCATCCATCCATCCATCCATCCATCCATCCATCTAGCCATCCATCCATCCATCGAACCTTCGATCCATCCATCCATCCATCCATCCAACCTTCCATCCATCCATCCATCCTTCCAACCATCTAGCCATCCATCCATCCATCCATCCATCCATACATCCATCCATCCATCCATCCATCCATCCATCCATCAAACCTTCGATCCATCCATCCATCCATCCATCCATCCATCCATCCATCCATCCATCCATCCATCCATTCATCCTTCCAACCAGTAAATAGCTCTATCTAATATCTATACAGTTTTCTCTCTCGTGTACACACTCTTTTTCTCTTTCTCACTCTTCCTCTTTATGTCGCTGTCTCTTTCTCTGTATCTCCCCCAGAAACACACACACACACAGACTCACGACAATAGACAAAGCCACATCTTCACATCACTGACAGCAAGGGGGAGAGTAAAGGGGAAGGGAGTGATTCCAAGCAGAAGAGAAGTACAGGGAGAGATGGATGATGATGGAGGTTAGGGTATAGGGGCTACAGAGAAGGACAGAGACACGGGGGGGGGGGGAGAGCGAGAGAGAGAGAGAGAGAGAGAGAGAGAGAGAAAGAAAGGGAGAACTACAGAAACACACACACATGCACACACAGACACTCCTGCACACATACAAGACTCAAACCCATTATCAGGTTACGGTAGATTACACTCATTAATCGTTGCAGCAGGTGAGATGTGACAGGTGATATCAGATGGAAATGAGCAATGGTTTGTGCAGACGTGTGCACGCACACACACATTCACACGCGCACACACGCGCAAACAGTAATCCTAGTGTCCCACTCAATCTTTTCACCAGTGTATCGCTCTTCTGAATGAATGAGGGTATGGAGAGGGATGGAGGGCTAAGATATGAGGAAATGAGAGGAGAAAGGTGAAAGTCATTGCAATATGGGAGATGGGGAGAAACACTTGAGGCAAAGAGAAGAACAACAGAGGAAATAGTGGCCTGTTGACGTTATATGATCAAAATGACATAAAAGCGCAGATTAAGACCAAGAAATAATCAAGATGGACAGATATATAGATGTGTATGGCATAGAGACAAGAGCTGATGTAGGAAAGGTAGAAGAAGGGAAGATAAAGACCACCGGGCCTCATGCCTCTAACCGGAGATTGATGACTGACAGCCTCAATTATCCCATCGTAGCCTCCATTACCCACACCCAGTGCACACCCAACACACACACACACACACGCACCCTGCTGCTCTTTAAAGAGGTTTTCTGCCGGACAAACTAATCAGCAGAGTCCCAGGCTTGGCCAAATCCCTCTGGGGTCCACCTCACAGCCAAGACCTGATGAGATGTCATCAGGCTGATTGGTAGACCAGCAGGACCATCGAGAAAGGGTCCTTTGCTCCTACATACCTTCTTGTGCTGTTTAGGTGCATGATTATGTCCGCTCGGACTGATGACTACTGTGTAAGTCTGCGTCACAGCTAGACACCTGAAGACCCCCAGATATTTGTATGTGAGCACGCACAATGGCAGACACACGTATAGAAAGTGAACACACAATCAAGCTAGTCACAGAAAGTTGAATCAGTTCATCTGGACACAATGTTTATTGGGAGAAACGTTTTTAAGTGACCTCTTCAGTCCAAACTGACTGCAGGTATCCCCACCCTTATAAACAATACAGTGGCATAAACGACCAAAAACAACAGTCGGTTTCATATGCAGATTACCGTGGCCATTAACTAGAGGTACAATGACCATGTGTACTGTTTCCAGAGGATTGGGAAATGGTTGCAATCACAGCATTGTAAGATGGTGACAGATGTATTCTTAGCCCCCCCCCCCCCCCCCGGTTCAGGGATGGTTGTTCCCTCTTCACATAGATGGCCTCTTTGACTCCCCGTTCAAACCAGCGTTCCTCCCTAACAAGGATGTGCACATCCTCATCCTTGAAAGAGAGACTGACATGAACACATTTTTTAACATTGGGAATTTGAATCACAACCGAAAATATGTGTGGTTTTAAGAATTCAAATCTATTGGCTACTGTCTTCCTGGGTGGGTGGGGCTTGGTACCGCTCGTCACTTGTTATTTACAAAAAATGTCGGAGAGTGAGAGGGAGATCCTCTGCGAGGATTACAGTTTCGAGGAGGAGGATTTGGTGATACAAATAACTGTTAGATGATAGATATTTAGACTGATAGATAGATAGCAATACATCGTAGCAAGGTCAATAATAAATTCTCAGCAAAATAGCACAAACTTGAGCTAAGTAGCTAGCAGGAGGGGGTGAAAGAACGGCTTCTCCGTGGTTTTATAGCATCTCGCTACGGACACGCCCTATATGCAAATTGACTGGTGTCTATGTATCTACCGGCACAATTTGTCATTGGACACCATCGACAGTCAATCACAGATCTCTCTCGAGTGGCTGCAGACGCACTGTTTTTGGCCACTGAATCTCTCCGTGGTCACATTCCAACTCGGAACACAGCCTGTCAATAGGAATTTTCAGATTTTGATATCATTATCCCTTGAAGGAGTGGCCACCGGCCTGTAGATGGGTGTAGGCTGCGGAGTCCTGGCCTGACACATTAGCTCTTCTGTGTTGTGCCATCACAACAACTGTAATGGTCATGGCAATTTGCATATGAAACTTTTCGGTCATTATATAACTGTATTGTGTATAAGGGTGGGGATACCTGCAGTCAGTTGAGACTGAAGAGGTCACTTAGATGAGTGATGAAACGTCTCTCTCCATAACCGTTGTGTCCAGATGAACTGACTCAACTTTCAGCGAGTTTCTTACCTGAATTATTGAGCATGTATAAAGACACAAGCAAGCTGGGATTTATGTTCACGACGGTCATATAGTAGAGGAAAAGGCTACCATTATGAACTGTTTCAAGAAGATTTTGAAGAGAATTATTCAGAGAGTAGCAGCCTGTGCATGTTTAATGATAAAATATTGTGAATTTTCCTGTGCCGCTTCAGACGAAAACCCACTTTACAGCAGAATCCAAATACAATATACAGTATGATCTCTCAACATTTTGATAAATATATGAACGTGATCGCAAGCTCGTATGAAGCTTGAATAAACAGAATTTATAATGTTGTCAAGAGACACTTTTGTGAAGTTATCCCTTTGATAATGATGTCAGCGCTGATGTCAGCGTTGTTGAGTCAAACGGCAGTTTTCTTGGCTTTAGTTCATCGCATCTCGAGAAGTTCCAGATGTGGAAATGTACCCCTAGTCACAAAAGAATCACTTGAGTACTGTCGCTGTTCATCCTCGTCATCTCTACTGAGCCGCTCCTGCAAGTGGCGAACACGGCATACGAGGCGAGAATTTTTGGCCTCGTCACCATTGTGGCTTCGGTGAAAACGATGATCTAATGTGATATGGGAAAAAAACCTGTGACACACATGGGGTACTAAAACTTAGAAGTTAGCTGGGAAAAAAAGAGTGATGGAGTTGCTGGAAGGGTGGCAAAGTGATTTTGGATCAAGCTAAACTGAAGGGCACGTATTACAGTTTTCCGTGTTTGAAGAAGTTGCTTGTGAAATGGCTGAGATGTCAGTCGCTGTTTCGCATGCGAGTCATATAGGATGGTCTGCACGAAGAATGAAAAAAATAAATAACAAAATGCACCTGACCTGCAATTTGATAGCAAGAGAGAGCTGAACTGTCAGTCACTTTTAAAAAGTCTCCACCCGGGGGCGTCCGGGCAGTGTAGCAGTCTATTCCATTGCCTACCAACATGGGAAATTGCCGGTTCGAGTCCCCGTGTTACCTCCGGCTTGTGGGTATGCGTCCTGGTCGCTGCAATAGTGCCTCCTCTGGTTGGTCAGGGCGCCTATTTGGGGGGGGGGGGTTTAACCGGGGAGAATAGCGTGATCCTTCCACACGCTACGTTCCCCTGGTGAAATTCCTCACTGTCAGGTGTTCATCGTTTTCACTGTCAGGTGAAAAGAAGCAGCTGGTGACTCCACATGTATTGGAAGAGGCATGTGGTAGTCTGCAGCCCTACCCAGATCAGCAGAGGGGGTGGGTTGATTGGTCGGGTGCAGTTGGGGAGAAAAGGGGGAGGGGGGAATCTCCACCCAGCCACAACCCATCCATTCTGTCTGTCTAGACCTGCACTCACACCAAAAGCTTCATGAGCGCTCGTGGCTTCTCTGGTTGCTAGTTGCTCGATGCTAGCATTCTTGCAGTTCGGCTTTGCCCAATCGCTTATCAAGTTTTTTTTTTTTTTCGTTTAAATTTTCCCCCCTTTCTCTCCCCAGATGTACTTGGCCAATTACCCTATTTTCCCAAGCCATCCCAGTCTTGCTCCACCCCCTCTGCCGAGCCGGGGAGGGCTGCAGACTACCACATGCTTCCTCTGATACATGTGGAGTTGCCAGCCGGTTTTTTTCACCTGACAGTGAGGAGTTTTACCAGGGGGGCGTGGCACGTGGGAGGATCACGCTATTCCCCCCAGTTCCCCCTCCCCCCCGAACAGGCGCCCCGACCGACCAGAGGAGGAGCTAGTGCAGCGACCAGAACACATACCCACATCCAGCTTCCCACCTGCAGACACGGCCAATTGTGGCTGTAGGAATGCCCGACCAAGCCGGAGGTAACACAGGGATTCGAACCAGCGATCCCCATGTTGGTAGGTGACGGAATAGACTGCTATGCTACCCAGACGCCCTGCTTGTCAAGTTTTTAATAGAGCTGTTACAGCTGGAAGACATCCCTGAAGCTGCAAGTACGTCATCGCTAATTTGCATAAAGCTAGCCTCAGCTAAACTTCAACTCTACACTCCGGGTACTGGTATGTACCCGCTCCTCGTTGCCAGCTCTCATTGAAAATGGATGACTGCTGACTGCTTTTGCTGCTCATGACTACGCGGGTTTGAGTGCAACTTTAAAGAGACTGACCTATTTGAGGCTAGGCAGAGATACAGCGAGGCAGATCGAGAGAAATAAAAGCGGGAACAAATGATGCATGAGGCCTGAAAGGCGTCTTTGAGAAAACTGACGTTATTTTCAAATGTCTTATTTTGACATGTACCTTCTCATAGGTTGGAGATGAAAATGCTCCTCATGTTTTGTTTTCTCGTTTCAGATTTGGACTCATATTTAAAATCACCTCCCTGAAGTAAGAGGTTTTTGCCACGCTCTCCCTTTTCCCCCCTGCAGGTCCTCCTTCAGCTCCAGAAAACCCCATCTCAACGGTCAACGAGACATGTGTCACGCTGGAGTGGTCCCCACCCCGAGACATGGGAGGCCGGGGAGACGTCACATACAGTCTTCACTGCAGGAAGTGCTTCGCTGACACCGGCAAATGCGCTCCCTGTGGCAGCAGTGTCCACTTTGTGCCCAGACAGTTTGGCCTTTTGTCGGCCACGGTCCTGGTCACAGACCTGCAGCCGGACTCCAACTACACCTTCATCATCGAGAGCCAGAACGGAGTTTCTGACTTGAGCCCCTCGCCCAGAGGGGTGGTGGTGGTTAATGTCACCACATCACAGACAGGTGAGAGGCATGCCATCCCAATGAGAAAAACAAACAAAAAGAAAAAATAGAGTACAAACACTGTCAGTATCTACACAAAAATAACTTCTGTCCCCTGAAATGTAGATTTTCAAGGTATGGCTGCATGTTTGCTGACAGTTTACTGCTCATTCTCATATTTTCTATGTAGACTGAATTGAAAAGTTCAAGTTTTACAAAATACATAGACCGGTCAGAAAAAAACAATAGACTAGTGTGAAATATTTGTTTATATCAGTGGTTCTCAGTCCGGTGCTCGAGTACTTCCAATAGAGAACCAGCTGTATTGGATGTACCCAAGGACCAGCTTGAGGATCACTGGTTTGTATCTTGGATAAAATAATTTTCGTTGGATTTTCAAGAATGTCTTAATTATCTTTATCATGTCATGCGCACACTTTTTTGTTGTTTTTACACGTAAACTGTGAATTCACTGCTGTAGCGCTCTGATATAAAAAATGACGGCTCTCCATGAGTACCTTCATCCATACACACCCACATGCACATCTGGCAAGGTGGGGTGACTTGGTGCAACGCTTCACTTTTTCACTAAAACACACACACACACATATCCAACCCACGTGCACATGTGCACACACGCATGCACAAATAACATACGTAACTGGTTTGCACTCAGAGTGCACATATAGTACATCCCATGCACACGGGAAAATGCTGTAATCATACGTGTGGAAACCACCTACACACTTCCTGAGCGCCACTCGGTGCCCTCTCATTAGATAAAACTACATGACGAGCGATCCGGTGTCGTACTCAGGTTACACACACACACACGTGCTCGGAGGAGCGCACACACCAACTATTTCCCAGTCTGTTACTGCCGTCATCATGACGCAGAAGATATCCATCTAAAAGTACTGTTCTTCACCCCCTTCTCTCCCTCCTCCCTCTTTTGATCTCTGCCTCTCTATGCTTTTTTCCTCACATCTTTCAACCTGGTTTTCTCCGTCTGTCTCTGTCTCTCATCCTCTTTTCTTGTCGCTGCCTTGTGTGTCCTCTCTCCCTAGTGAGTGTGGTGCTGAAGGAGAGGAGGAGTAAGGACAGCGTGACATTGGCATGGCAGGGTCCAGACAGGCCCGATGGAGCGATAGTGGAGTATGAGGTCATCTATTACGAGAAGGTGAGACACACAAATGCAGGCAAACACTCGCTTTGTCCTCACTCTCTCTCTCTCTCTCTCTCGCTCTCTTGCTCTCTCTCGCTCTCTTTCTCTCTCAAATTCAAATTTGCTTTATTGGCATGAAAGCATTCTTATATTGCCAAAACATTAATAACATATACAAAATACTTAATGTCTCTCTCTTGCTCTCTCTCACTCCCTCCCTCTTGCTCTCTGTCTCTCTCTTGCTCTCTCTCTCTCACTCTCTCTCTTTGTCTCTCTCTCTCGCTCTCTCTCTCTCTCTTGCTCTCTCTCTCTTTCTCTCTTTCTCTCTCGCTCTCTGTCTCTCTCTTGCTCTCTCGCTCTCTCTCACCCTCTCTGTCTCTCTCTTGCTCTCTCTCACCCTCTCTGTCTCTCTCGCTCTCTCTCTTGCTCCTTCTCTCTCTTGCTCGCTTGTTCTCTCTCTGTCTCTATCTCTCTGTCTCTCTCTCTGTCTGTCTGCCTCTCTCTCTTTCTTGCTCTCTCTCCTTTCCTCTGCTCCCTTCCTAATATGTTTTGTTGTTTAAAACATGTGTCGACTAATTTAACTGTACGTAGATTTGGCCTTAGGGCGTCTCTGGAATGACTTGTTCATCTTTACACCATCACAGAAAAACATAAACGACCCTCTTTTCTCCCCCCCTCTCTTTTCTCTGTCACATGTCTCTCTCTCCCGCACTATCTCTCCCCTTGTCTATCTCCCTCACGTCTCCTCGTTGCTCACACCAAGCCAATTAACCACACATCTGTCGGAGAAACCTTGTAAAACAGAGCCAGTGTGATGAAATTAAGCCTGTGTGTGTGTGTGTGTGTGTGTGTGCGTGTGCGTGTGCGTGTATGTATGTGTGTGTGTGTCTTGGCAGGCATTTGCAGTTAAATAGTGTTAATCCATGTCGTAGAGCGTCTTCCATTAGGTGGAGTATCACACTCTCTGCAGGGAATCAGCTTACGGACAGGACAAGACACACTTATTCTTTATTCATCCTCCTACACGGACACGGACACACACATGCATGTGTGGACACACGCACACGCACATCCACTAACTGCAGCACGGGAGCTCACACAGCGTAGCGCTGAGGTTAATGCTCACAAGTCGCCCTGGTGTGGCGAGGATAAGATACGGCACTTGACAGATGCTGGTATATAAGTGTCGGCACACGCTCCAGCGAGGAGCAAATGAAAACGTAGTGAAGTGTGCATGGCCCCAAAAGAAGTGTAACTGTTTTCAGATTCAGTTTTATCTACCCATTCTTACACACTCTCCTGCATGCAGTCTAAACCTCTGCTTTTTCATCCATCTCTTTAACTCTGTCCCGCTCCTCGTGGTGATGGTGGACAAGATTAACTTCCCTTTTAAATCCTCTTCTACTCTGTGTTTCCCCGCCATCCCTCTCCAGAACCAGCGGGAGCAGAACTACACAGTCCTGAAGACTCGCTCTAACATGATGACGGTGGACGGGCTGAAACCCGGGACCACCTATGTGTTCAGGGTCAGGGCTCGAACTGATGGCGGCTACGGCAGCTATGGAGGAGAGATCGAACTGGAGACCAGCCATGAAGGTAAACATGAAGAGGCTTCCCCCCCCCCTCCCTTTTTTTCTCCCCAATTGTATCCAGCCAATTACCCCACAATTACCCATCCTAGTCGCTACTCCACCCCCTCTGCTGATCCGGGGAGGGCTGCAGACTACCACGTGCCTCCTCCAATACATGTAGATCCGCCAGCTGCTTCTTTTCACCTACAGTGGGGAGTTTCACCAGGGGGTCAAAGCGCGTGGGAGGATCACGCTATTCCCCCCAGTTCCCCTCCCCCTCTCCCCCAAACAGGTGCCCCGACCAACCAGAGGAGGCGCTAGTGCAGCGACCAGAACACATACCCACATCCAGCTACCCTTCCCAATTGGTAGCTGGATGTGTCTGTAGGGACACCCGACCAAGCCAGCGGTAACACGGGAATTCGAACCAGCAATCTCCACGTTGGCAGGCAACGGAATAGACTGCTACGCTACCCGGATGCCCGAAGAGGCTTATTTTTTATGCTAGACTTAGACTGCTGATGTTGTTGTTTCTCCCGGCTCCCCTTTTTTATTCTCTCTAGATCTGACCTTGTTTCTCTTCTACTGTACATGCAAGTGTTGATTCTACCCACAATCAGATGTGTGTCTAGTTCCCATTTCTAACATTGTCAAAAATTTTCTAGCTCTTTGCCAGGCGAAGAGCGAAAGAGCACACTGTATGACGGCATATCAAAACCAAAATCCACGAGTGCAAATGATACCCATGCGCGCAGATGTAGAGGAGCCGTGTGTGCAGCTCAAACAGCCACGCACGCAAATTATTCTTGCGAGTGCTTTCACAGTGCTTTCTCTGCTCATGAGAGCAGTATTGTAACCCGTGAGGAGAAACCCACGCTTTGAGCTGTTGTAGAATTCAAAGGAGCGTGTGACTATTATCCCCGAGTGCACAACAACTGTAATTGCTCTCTTGTTCGCAAAACTTTCACCTGCTCGCTGGCGAGTGGTTCTTCTTTTTGCCAGATAGTGGGGGGACCCAGTCACCATTGTATCCCTAAATATAAATGGATACAGTCCTCGTCTTTGGACAGCTATGTACGGCAACACCACTTGGACAAACCACGTATATCGCAGGTTAAATAAGAAATGCAAAGCTAAGGGGCATCCGGGTAGCGTGGCGGTCTATTCTGTTGCCTACCAACACAGGGATCACCGGATCCAGTCCCCGTGTTACCCCCGGCTTGGTCAGGCATCCCTACAGACACAATTGGCCGTGTCTGTGGGTGGGAAGCTGGGTGTGGGTATGTGTCCCGGTCGCTGCACTAGCGCCTCCTCTGGTCAGTCAGGGCACCTGTTCAGGAGGGAACTTGGGGGAAATAACGTGATCCTACCACGCGCTACGTCCCCCTGGTGAAACGCCTCACTGTCAGGTGAAAAAAAAGTGGCTGGCGACTCCACATGTATCGGAGGAGACATGTGGTAGTCTGCAGCCCTCCACCGGATCGGCAGAGGAGGTGGAGCAGTGACTGGGACTGCTTGGAATTGTAGGGTAATTGGCCGGGTACAATTGGGGAGAAAAAAGGGGGAAATAAAATACAAAAAGAAATGCAAAGCTAAACATGGGGTAGAATAAATTTGTATTTTTGGCTGGATCAGGCCAGCGGGCCAGCGGGCCAGCCCTACAAACACAAATATCCCTGACTGACTGACTGACTGACTGAGTGATCAGTTTGAAATGACTGGGCTGCTGTATCAAGTAACCAGTGGTAAACACAGAACTGGGTGTTTGACTGACAGACTGAGTGAGTGACTGACTGAGTGATCAGTTTGAAGCTGCTGGATCAAGTACCAGTGGTAAACACAGAACGGGGTGTTGGCTCTTTCAAAATGAGTTGGTGCAGTATGCTAACGAGCGGAATATATTGCTGCTGGTGGATACTACTGAAACGCTCAGAATGGAACATTTTGCTACTCTTTCCACATCTGGTAGCACATTTAAAAAGTCCAGCATAGAGCAGAGTGAGAGAGAAAACAGCTCTCCATGCCCCAAGAGGCACGAGGGAGAGCGCACAGTTAAAGCATCCCAAATAACAATCACTCTGACAAAACAGTCACAGGCGAATTCACAAAGAATGGATTGCGGCCACTGATAGCACCATGAATTTGGCATCACTTGCAGCCCCTATCTGCCCCGTCTCAAGGTCCGATTCACAAAAGATGTTGTGCTTATGATATTACAACACAAACACGCCATGAAAATTTGCAGCTGTGTCCAATTTGCTGTTGTTTTGTCTTATTGCAACCTGTACCTATCTGCGAATGATTTCATCATCATCATCATCATCATCAGTTCCATAACCTGTGGAGGTCGTAGGAGCACAGCTGATGCCTCAACAGGTTGAGTCATCATTGTGTTTCAGTAGGGGGAGTGCCTGGTGGTCCCTGTCTCCTCTCAAAGTATGGATGGCTGTTGGTTTACAGAGCACTCTTCCGCCCTTTGGCAGGTTTTGTTTTTAGTCCTGCTGGGTGTCCACACACCCTCCTCACAACAACCCAGGGGTTGAAGTAGGGGTGCCGGTTTAGTCGCCGACGACCCGGCAGTTGCAGTTTAACGTCAGTCTCAGCTAAATCAAAAAATGATTCTCTTTCGAAGTATCCGCTCACAAGTGCACCTGGCATGACAGTGCCGTCTAGCGGCAGTCGCTGCTGCCATGATCACCGGACAGGCTGGGTGTCACTTACCGCCAACTCTGAAGATGCCAATAATTTTCACTCTAACTGTTTGTGGCTATTAGTGTTGGTGTTTGATTTGGACTTTTTTTTCCAATGAGGCTCATTTGCATAGACGGGGGCAAGTTTTGCACCCAGTGCATGCATATCACCAAATGTAATATGTGCAAATAGCACCGGAGCACCAGAAAAACGCTATTTGCTTGGCAGTACAGTTAGGGGGGCATTTCACCCTTTGCTGGTGCTTTGAGAATTACGCAGTTTCTTTTTGTCTTATTTGTACAAGTTTAACGGCCGCAAAAGCAAGGAGGGAGATAATTAGAATAGTTATAATTACACGCAAATTAAGTTCTCTTTCAAATTAAACATCCCAAGATGGAAAATATTGTTCTTGCAACTGCATTTATAACATTCTTTTTACTTGAACGTAGCTTAACTGTCGTGTGATATGCTACTTCAGTACACTTTAACAACAAGTATTATGGCACCACTACAGAAAGTCACAGATGAACGTTTGATATCCAGGAACTCACATTAGACACACTTGTTGAAACTTCACTGTAATACACATTTTGTGTTCCAGTTTACAACAAAGCTTTACGCTACGTACACGTATAAATTACACCTCATTCATGTGACTACACCCATATTTCCTGCTCCTTTGTTTTTATCTGTAAGCCTCTGCCTTTACCGCTTCCCTATGTCTCCTTTTTCACCGGCTTTTACTTTCATTACCTCCTCATAATGCGGTCCAGGACAGTCAGTTTTACAGTGCCCATTATGTGCTCTCCTCAAAATGTGTATTGATTCCAAACCAGTGATGTGTGTGTGTGTGTGTTTCTCGAGGGCTTTTGGGGGGGGGGGGCAGTTAATGCATAGGAGTACATAAATTACACTGTCTGTACTGCCTACAGCTGGCAAGCATTAGTTTACTAATCATTCAATTTAATAATGGCGGTAGAAAGCAGCTTTTAATTGTGTGCTATGGACATTTTACTACACATTTGTAAATCAGTCATCAGTGATGAAGATATGGAATGTACAGTTTTTTGTTTTTTTGGGGGGGGATTTTTCCCTCCTTTTTCTCCCCAATTGTACTTGGCCAATTACCCCACTCTTCCGAGCCATCCCAGTCGCTGTTCCACCCGCTCTGCCGATCTGGGCAGGGCTGCAGACTACCACATGCCTCCGATACATGTGGAGTCGCCAGCCGCTTCTTTTCACCTGACAGTCAGGAGTTTCGCCAGGGGGACGTAGCACATGGGAGAATCACGCTATTCCCCCCAGTCCCCGCGCCCTGAACAGCCACCCCAAGTGACCAGAGGAGGCACTAGTGCAGCGACCAGGACACATACCCACATCCGGCTTCCCACCTGCAGACATGGCCAATTGTGTCTGTAGGAACGCCCGACCAAGCCGGGTGTAACACAGGTATTCAAACCAGCGATCCCCGTGTTGGTAGGCAACGGAATAGACCCCCACGCCACCCGAATGCCCAAACGTACAGTGTTTTGCGTGTGTCAAGGCCAATTTCTATTTTTGTCTCAGTTTAGCTGTTATAATTCTGGTTCTCTGGGGCATACCACATGTTCCTCTCTCAAATATTAAGAGTGCTGCATTGGGCCCAGAACCCAGGTTGACAGTCACTGGTATAGGGTAACACACACACACACACACACACACACACACACACACACACACACACAGAGCTATTACTTTGGCTTCATACCGTAGATTCAAGGACAAGTTCAATGCTGCACACTATAGGATCTTGCAAATCCACCTGACCCAGTAGCAATCATATCAAGATTATCTAATCGGATCAATCTCATCGATTGTTGGAGGAGGGTGTGTATGTGTGTGCTAGAAAATTTAATAGAAGATCAATGCTTATCTGTGCCTGCCTCGGCTATTCATTTGCCTGAGAGGCGAGTACTGCTAGCGTGCCCAACACGTGTGCATGCACACACAATCACACACAGACACGCACGCCCACTCATGCTTAGCTAAGCCAGATAAATGGGGCATTTGTTTTGAGTAATGGCTCGATTGGTGTGGCGTAAAAATCGATGCGTCTTCGCAGAAAGTTCTCGGCAGTAGCCTTGTTATGTGCATTGTTAACATATCCATTTGGACGGCACAGCCAAATGGGAATGGCTCTCACGTCCATACTCATACTCTCTTAGGCAATGCAGAGCAGGCGAGAGCTTTTCATCAAGGAGCTTACTTACTATTCTGCCCACCTTCTTTGCTTTCTCTCGCCACTCTCTTTTATCTCTCTTTCTCTTCGTATCATATATCATTATATCCTTCCTTCTCTCTCTCTAACTTATTCACTCTGTCCTTATAAAATCTTGTGCACTCTCTTTTAACTTATGAGCTCCCAAACCCTGTGCTTCTTTTTCCTTCTTTTATCTTCCTCCTGCAGAACCATCCTCACTCTTTCATTGTTTTCAGGGACGTAGTTGCAAAATCTGTTCTAACTCCGGCATCAGCATCGTCATTTGAGGCGTCAGTGACGTAGTTGGTGACAAGGAAGAACCGCCGACAAGTTCAACTATGATTTTTAGTTGCCGCCTCTAGGGGGCGTGCTCTAGATGCCACTCAAAAACAAAGCTTCTATATGTGTTCTTTAGTTGTATTGCAAATGAGCTGCATTTCCCATAGCGAAGATGGCATCCCAAAATATAAGTGCAGAGGATCTTATGGACGAGGGTACGCTTTACAGTGTTTTGACTGACTCGGCTATTCAACTGTATTTATTCGAGCCAGAGTGTACAACCAAAGAAAGGCAGCGTAGAGAGGCTGAGGCTGCTGCTGCAATAGCCGAGCAAGAGGATATGGCCGGCGGGGACCATCCAGAACCTCAGCTGCCGAGAGCAAACAGTGACTGGTGGTGCTGTTGCTCAACAGAAATTGAATCATTCTGCTGCAATGAATTTCAGCGTGAGCAGGTTTTGTTGGATGCTGTCGCCGATGCCAACCCCGATACAGCCCATGAGTGCATTACTATTCATGAAAGTTTTACCCCTCACATGGACAGAGGTGTGTTGGATACTTTCTTCAGGATCCCGAAGATAAACTGGAAAAGACAACCAATGCCAGCAGGGTCGGCAGATGACCGTTGAGTGAGTACGCTGAGTTTTGGCCAACAAAGTAATAGCTAAAGGCTAGTGTGGTGACTACTAAATTGTCCCTTGGTGTGAATGTGTTGGCCCTGTGATGGACTGGTGGCCTGTCCAGGGTGTCTCCTTGCCTGCCGCCCAATGACTGCTGGTATAGGCTCCAGCATCCTGCGACCCTAAGTAGGATAAGCGACTTGGATAATGGATGGATGAATAGTGTGGTGATACATGGCAACATTAGACAAGTGGTATTCTCAACACGGTTGTACTGATTGCTTGGCAACCTCTTGTTACCTGGATAATTTTATAGTATATTTTCCCATTTCTCACAAAACTTCCCGTTGCAAGCACATTGCATCATATTGGCCTAGAAGATGCCCAGTGTATCGTCACCCTTATCTTATTTGTTGTCTTCACTTAGGTAGCTTGCGATTGCAATGACCACTGTGTTAACAACCAAAACCAGCTTAGTTGCATAATAACCGAAACCGGCGATTGGTTTAATATGCACGGCAATTTGCACATGAAACCTGTGTTAGCTCGCTGGTTGCTATGCAACTGTGCCATTTATTTATTTATTTATTTTAAATTTATTTCTGATTTTTCCCTTTTTTCTCCCAATTTAGTGGCCAATTGATCCCTATTTTAAATCAAACACCCACCCTCGTATTGCATGCGTTCGCCAACTGCATCTCTCTGGCCGGCAGTCTCGAAGGAGACGCCTCCCCACTTTCGTGACAAGGCGAATCCAAGCCGAACCACTGTTTTTCCGACACACACAGAGACGCATTCACATGACGAACACAAGCCGACTCCGCCCCCCTCCCGAAGACAGCGTTGCCAATGATTGCTGCTTCATCGAGTCCGGCCATAGTCGGATCTGACGAGACCGGGGCGCGAACCCCAGTCCCCAGTGGGCAACTGCATCGACACCAAGCCGATGCTTAGACTGCTACGCCACCGCGGACTAACTGTGCCATTTATAAAGTTTGGGATACCTGCAGTAAGATGAGACTGACAGAGTCACTGAGATGAGTGATGAAATGTTTATCCCACTAAACTTTGTGTCCAGATGAAGTGATTCAACTTTCTGGGGACAGCTGCTAACATTACAGTATGTGATCAGTACGTACAGTATATGATCAGTACTTGTAACTTCCTGATGAATAACCACCTTCTTCCTTGTCCTTTGCTCTCTGCAAACAATATCGTCTGGGTGCTTATCTTTTTTTTGGGGTGAGTGGGTGCTACAAGGCGGGGTAACTTGGCAAAGGGAACCGTATCGTCTTGCCTGCCTGTGTCATACATCGCATCAGAGCCGGATATCTTTCCCCCAGTGGTCAGTACAGAGGGCATGCTGAAGTGGACGAAGTAACAGACGAGGTCTGACCATGTGATATGAAAGCCTTTCTGTAATAACAGACGAGCTTTGACCATGTGATAATAATGCTGCTAAACGTCAATGCAGCTCACAGTGGACACCTTTTCTTTTACCTTGAAGCTTGTTGAGACTGATCTGGACTGTCTTGTCAATATGAAAATCGAATAACACAATGCAACATGTTGGTTTGAATAAAGTTATTTTCTACAAAACATTTGAATTGTTTATTTCCACACTAAGCACACAAAGTTTGCTGCAGGTACACCTATGTCAGATGCATGCAAAATCATACATGCTAGCTTATGGTAAGATCATTCACTTCAGAGGCAAGATGCATTGCACTTTCTTCCAAAACAGGGCAATGTATGCTTTTTGTTTTCTTTTTCTTTTTTTTGTTTCTTTGTTGTTGTTTTTTTTTGGGGGGGGGTGATATATGGTTGTTAAAAATTAATCATTTGTGGCAGAATGGGAAAGCTGTTGACTTTGGGTGGGTTTTAAGTGAGAGAGAATAGGTGCTGTAAAAACCTATTTCACCCTGTTATGGAAACAAGACAATTGAAAGAACATCTACATGAATCTAGGCTTTTAGTAAAAACAATTATAAAGACCAAAAAAGAATGAATATCCACGCATAATTCTAAATATTTTTATATTTTTGAAAATAGCTATATAAGTGAAATTATAAGAAAAATAGGTATGTGCATATAAAAGTATGTGCATTATGCTACAGTGTATAACAATATATAAAGCAAAATAAGAAACGTAAGATTATGTGCATTATACTACAATATAACAATGAATAGAAAAATATGAAAAAAATAAAATATATATAATATATAAAAAACGTAAAATTATGTGCAGAATATTAATGCAGTACTAATGCAGTATAAATATACACAAGAGTATTGCACAGTTGAAATATCTGTCCCTGTTGTAGTCATCTGCTGCAAATTGCAAAGAGCATACACGGAGATTTCCCAGCACTGATGTCAGTGTGTTCTTGTCATATTTGGGGGGGTTTATCGCTCGGAACCATTCTTTGCACCATGCTACATCTGTTGGTAATTGGTGGTAGCTCCCGCTTACTCCCTCCTCGCTCTTTCTGTAGTTGTCGCATCCGGGCATGATACAACGAGAACGTGTTTGTTGTCAATAAAACTACTTCAGTTCAATTCTTGTTGTTTTCCGTTTTCTGATCAAGAGGGAAGATTTTAAGATGCCGTTCTTCGTACATGGTGCCGCAAGAAATGCCCGTCTCCATGAACTGGGGGGGACTTTGGGAGGTTTTGGGGTTTGGGCTTCATAACGTCACGTGCAATGCATTCTGGTACATGTAGGCGCTGCCAGCACAGCTCTGTGACCAGGAGAACTGGGATTTCTCTGATTTCTATCTAGCGCGCACTAAGGAATTTATTGCTTCAGTTGACTACATTTGCGCTCAACACTGATTGGACAGCCACATGAAACCAGCGAACTTTCCCTTTAATTTTTCCTTCGCTCTCTCTTCCTCATAGACATGTTGGCTATCGGCGACCCAAACCAGTCCACCATCCTGGCCGTGTCCATCGCGGGAGGAATCGTCCTCCTCGTCTTCCTGGTTGCCTGCTTTGTGGTCAGCGGAAGGTAAGGTCATGGCTGCAAAAACTCAATCTCACAGCTGACTAACTGACTCACTCTTCATCTCTCTCGCTCACTCTCCCTCTCTCTCTGTCTCTGTCTCGCTCCATGGGGAGACATGTACCTGGTGCACCGATGCTGGGCCTCCATCTGTGACATTTAGACTGCTGCCAAAGCCTAACCCAAGGCTGTGCGGTGGCTGTGTGCGCCATGTGTGTGATGATCCATGTTTCCTTTATGATCGCACCCTTTGAAGGTTACGCAGCTGTTAGCACCCCATCGAAAAGGCCAAAGAAAAGGACTCTGTGTGTGTGTGTGTGTGTGTGTGTGTGTGTGTGTGTGTGTGTGTGTGTGTGTGTGTGTGTGTGTAATGGGGGAGGCGGTGAGAGGAGAGGAGATGAAAGGACTCGAGTCTGGAGTGGGCTCTGTGGAGGAAGAACATGTCAACAGGAGACAGGAGAGAGGGAGAAGCGACCAGGGGAGGAGTAGGAAGAGGAGAGATGGTGATGACAAGCACCTGATTTCCTATACCTATCATTGTATGTTCATCCCATGTATACGCTCGTGCTGGATTACAGTAACCATGCACATAATATAGAAACACACACGTGCACACACACTGCACACACAGACTTATTTACACACACACACGCACAAACACACAAACACACACACACACATGCATACTTATGCAGGTCAGTAAAAGCATTAATATTGATTGAGGTGATTGCTTATCAGGCTGAGTGCTCTATTTACTATTGACAAGGAGGGATCTAATCAGAGAAGACCGTCCTACATGACACACACAAACACAGACACACACACACACACACACACACACACACACACACACACATATGCAAACATAAACAATATATACACAGACCTATACAACCAACCATGCATCTAACACACATCAACTGATTACATTGTGCATGACGAACGCTGCGTTCGTTTCACACCGGCACCAAGGCAAGCTGTTAACCATGTTTTGCTAGTAACATGGAGACTTGGACACGCGTGTGCAAGCACATACACACACACATACACACAAACACACACACAGTCAGCTAGCTAATCAGGATTCACAGGCTTGAGAGGTGTTAACTACGTTTTACAGGAGGGTCGATACACCGCCATCAATTACAGCCCCCCCCCCCCCTCGCTCGCTCTCTCGCTCTCTCTTTTCTTAAGAGGTGGGAAAAGATGGGAAGAAAGGGTGTTGATTAGTGCTTTCTACTACCGAACCTCCGTGCAGCTATCAAAGTGTGTGTGTGTGTGTGTGTGTGTGTGTAAACACTATTTGTGTCTCACGGAGTGATAAGGGAGATCAAAGGCACAACTTGAAAGACAAGGCAGGCACGAGAGAGAGAGAGAGAGAGAGAGAGAGAGAGAGAGAGAGAGAGAGAGAGAGAGAGAGAGAGAGAGAGAGAGAGAGAGAGAGAGAGAGAGAGAGGAGAAGAAGAAGAAGTGAAAGAGGGAGGAAAAAGTGGGTAAATGAGAGAGTCTTGTGAGTCGGGCGAGTCTGTATAGTGCGAGAGACAAATTGGAAAGGGAGATGGACAGAGGCGGGCAGGACAGCTGATGCTGCTGGGGACGTGGATGGCGTGATGGAAGGAGAGGAAGCAGGATGAAGAGGCGTACAGGGGGGGAAATGAATGTGAGATTGAAGGTGGGAGGTGTAGAGGTGGCATGGTTGAGAGGAGCGAGAGGTGCATGGAGGAAAAAATGTGTGTGTGTGTGTGTGTGTGTGTGTGTGTGTGTGTGTGTGTGTGTGTGTGTGAGAGAGGCACACCAAGAGCCATGCTGTGCACTGGCAGGTACCTTTCATACCACATTACTTGTGAAAATCTCCAATTTTGTAAGATAAAGATGCCAATAATGGTTCCTTTCTCTTTGTCCCTCACTCTCGCTCCCGCTCCCGTTTTCATATTTTCACATTTTCTCACTTTTAACCCATCATGCTCTTAATTTCTTCCTGTTCAGCGCCCTCGTCGCCATTTCTTCTCTCTCAGGCTTTCATTTCCTGCTCTGTTCTTCGAATTTACATTCAGATGAAAGCCCCGTCCGTCGTCGTAACAGTACTGACGGGGCCAGCCGAACCGAGACACAAATCTGATTGTGATTTAAAGCGACACCGAGGCTGAGCCGGGGCTTGAAAAATGTCCTGTAGATTTCCTGGAGGGCCGTTTATGTTAAGAAGTGTCGGCTGTTTAAGTCGTCTCGCCGTTTACTTGGGACTCTGGCTGGCTTGGTAGCACAGCTGGGGTGGAGTCACTCTTTGCCGTGGTACCTCCCGACGTTAACCCGTTCACCTACGGGAACACCGAAGCCACCCGTTCACAAGAAAGATGTAAGAAAACGTTAAACAATTTCAAATAAGATGCAAAGATGAGCAAACTCATTGTTCGTTCCTCTGCAAGTCGCCATCAGATGGCGCTGTAGGTGACACTGACACTCACTATGTCCTAGTTTCTCCTTATCATATTAAAGTTAAAAAAAAAAACAAAAAAAACAAGGGCGTCTGGGTAGCCCTTGTCGGGTTGCGTGGCTGTCTATTCTGTTGCCTACCAACACCGGGACCGCCGGTTCGAATCCCCGTGTTACCCCCGGCTTGCTCGGGTGTCCCTACAGACACAACTGGCTGTGTCTGCGGGTTGGAAGCTGGATGTGGGTATGTGTCCTGGTCGCTGCACTAGCGCCTCCCCTGGTCGGTAGGGGCGCCTGTTCGGGGGGGGGGGGGGACTGGTGAGAACAGCATGATCCTCCCACACGCTACATCCCCCTGGTGAAACTCCTCACTGTCAGGTGAAAAGAAGCGGCTGGCAGCTCCACATGTATCGGAGGAGGTCTGTGGCCTCTCCGGGTCAGCAAAGGGGGGTGGAGCAGTGACCGGGTTGGCTTGGAAGAGTGGGGTAATTGGACAGTACCATTGGGGAGGAAGGGGGGGATCCAACCCCCCCCAAATAAAACATCAAATAAAAGGTTTTCTGTTATCAACACTATTGAGTGATACGTTTTCATTTGTTTCTCTCTGTCTCTCCTCTCTGCGCTGACAAAGTAGATCCAGCTTTCCTCGCCACCCTGGTCCCGCCCCTCCTTCATCCTTATTGGTTTAAGGAAGTAGAAGTGACAGTGATGAGCTGTGTGCTTCAGCAAAAGTTGACATTTATTTAAACTTTGGAAAGAGGAGGAGGACTGACAGAGCTGAGCTCTCAATATATGTCAGGCCCCTGCGCCGGGCCAAGAGCGCTCGAAACACGACGCTCCTGTGAAAGAGAAAGATAGGGGGCGCTCTTCACACGTCTCCGCTGGACACGCGGTCCCAAGTCTGGACCCCTGGCTTTACATACGCACACCCTCCATCCTTCGCTGGCAGCAGTTGAGTTGCTATGCCTCATAAACGAGCTGATTTGTGTTGTGTTGTGTTGTGTTGTGTTAAAGTGCTGCTATGCGTTGTTGCTGCAGGACAGAAACATGGAAAAGTGTCCAGAGTGCTTCAAACCAGCAGCATGCTGGTCTGTCAGCGCCGTGCTGACAGACCAGCATGCTGCTGACAAATCACACCAGTTATTGCTGTGTGTGTCTTTACCGCCTTGCAAGTGTGTATCTGTGTGTGTGTGTGTGTGTGTGTGTGTGTATGTGAGAGGGAGAGAGAGCGAGAGAGAGAGTGTTCTTTGATTCAACAGCAATGTTTATCAGTTGAAGTGTGAATCGAGGCCTTTTGTCCTCCGGAGGACGCGTTGGCAAGAGGGAATGACGACGAGCTTGTTGGCGAGCGGCGGGCATCGCCATGGGTTTGGCAGATGGTATTTCAAGCATCGAGCGTTCGATTCTCCAGTCCTCACTTACTCTCAGTCCTTGTTAAACATCTTACAGCGCCCACCTCCCAGCATCAGATTGTGTGTGTGTGTGTGTGTGTGCGCGTGCCTGCATATCTGCATATATACGTATATATATATATATATATATATATATATATATATATATGTGTGTGTGTGTGTGTGTGTGTGTGTGTGTATGTGTGTATGTACATGTCTATGTGTCTGTGATGTGTGTCTGCCTGCATATGCATGTGTCTTTATCAGTGCAAGTGTATGTGTGTTTGTGCATATGTGTGTGTGTGTATTTGTGCATGTGTGTATGTGCACGCGTGCATGTGTGTCTAATGATTCCCTTATTGTGCAGCCATCTCAGTCTTGCAGTAGCTGCAGGGTTTGATTTAATGCCAGATCCCCTATGTGTGTCTCTCTGCACCCCGTTTGTGTTTTTAATGTGGGAGTTTAGTCAGAAGTGAGTGAGGTTTGCTTCCATCTGTTCCTGTACTTTGTTTTATTTGTTTATTTATTTTGTGTTGTTTTGCTTTTCGTTGATTTTAAGAGGTGTTATCCTCGGCACGCACAGCTCGGAGTCTGTCTCTATAAAGGGCGTCTGTTGTTGGAATTGGGGAGAAGCTACTAGAGGTAGGGGAACACAATCTGTTTGAGAGCATCTCCAGATCTCCGGTTACTGAGCTGTGATTAACTGTTCTGACTCCAAGATGTGCGTTACTGACTCCAGTATTCACCTTCATCACTTAAGTCACCTCTGGTGGCTTTTGGTGCTGCCGTAGTGGGATATCACAGTAAGGTTGGCATAATGGAGGGTGTGCGGTTGACAAGATTTTTTTTTTCTGCTATCAGGGCCGAAAGAGGAGAGGGAAATGCATCATATGTATTCATCAGTTATCTCTGACCTTACAAAGTGAGCTGGTGGAGAGGGGGCGGTTCGCTTTCTCAAAAGCTTTTCCAATCTGCCTCTCTTGGTCCACCAAGAGTGAGAAAATTGTGTTTCTGACAGCTTGGAGGAGTCGAGTTTCCATGAAACAAGAGAAAATACAAAGGTAAACGGAGAGATGGAGTAGACTGAGCCGTTATCTGAATGGCGGATGACTCGGGCAGGAAGCCTTCACAATGTCACTAATGGAGACGGGGAACAAGCCCCTACCTTTTACAACACAATAATAGCACCTCCTGTTTGTGAACACAGCTCGGTAGCATCTGTTGTGCAGCCTAGGGTCATCCTTAAAACTTAATGACACAGAAGAGGAGAGGACGGATAGGAGGGAGGTGTGGAAAGATGAGAACGTGCGGTTGGAGGGAAGAGGTGGGAGGGCAGATAAGAATGAAAGAAAACTAAAGTAAATGGTGTTCATATTCATGTATGTGTGTGAATTTGTTTCACATAAGAAATTGATAAATGAATAAAAATGGGATCTGATCCTGTTTGCTTTACAACTGTATATTCAGTTTGCACTGATAAAAAAGGGAATACACTACTTTCTAGGAGTGTGTGTGTGTGTGTGTGTGTGTGTGTCTCTGACTGTCTGTATTTGTTTGTGTGTGTCTAGCTGTATGCATCTGTGCATGCTAAGATGTTATTACACAAATTTGTTTGTGTTGCCACCATGTTTGGGCTTTGAGCTAACGCGGCAGGGTTGCGGGGCGTAGTGGAATACAGCTTTGTCTGCAGAACGCCCGAAAAATAGCTTACGAACAGAGGAATAATAGCAGCTTGTTGCTGCAGGTGCAAAACTATCCTTCGTTCTCTCTCTCTCGTTCTCTCTCTCTCTCTCTCTCTCTTTCTCTCTCACTCTCTCTTTGTATTTCTCTCTCTCTAGCTAGCTATCTCTTTCTCTCGCTTTATCTATCGCTCTCACTCTGTCCATCTATCTATCCATCTATCTATCTAGCTATCGATCTAGCTATCTCTAGCTGTCTTGCTGTCTCTCTACCTACCTATCACTCGCTCTCTCTCCCTCTCTCTGTCTCTCTCGCTCTATCTATCTGTCTACCTATCTATCTATCTCTAGCTGCCTCTAGCTGTCTCTACCTATCTATCTCCCTCTGTGTCTCGCTCGCTCTCTGTCTCTCTATCTATCTATCTCTGTCTCTCTGTCTCGCTCTCTCTCTCTCCCTCTCTCACACACACACTCACACACATGCTATGCAAATGAGCAGATGTTGCAGTGGGATGGATCAAATGGCCTATAAACATCAGACAAATTCAGAACTGTTTCAGCTGGGCTCTCAAAGTTACTGTTTCAGTCATCTAAAGACTCCCAAATGTATTGTGAGGATGTGGGCACATGTAAGCAGACCCACAAACACACACACATAAAAACACTCACACACACACATACATGCATATAAACGCACACACTCACACATACACACACACACACACACACACACACACACACACACAAACTCACATATAAACACACACACTCCCATATAAACACACACACAGACACTCCCATATAAACACACACACACACACACACACACACACACAGACTGACACGATGACCTAATCGTGTTGTATGTGGTGTTTTCATGTCATCAGGGGGATTAGTTTTCCACTCATCTGCATTACACAGTATCTGTTAGCGAATATAAAAGTACACTTTACTTAATGATGATGATGACGCCCTCATCACCTCTCTCTTTCTCTCTCTCTCTCTCTCTCTCTAGCCCGACTTGTTCGACCTTTTATCCAGGTTGTTAAAATTTCTGCCACATTACACCAATTACTGTGGTCCAACTCCCTTACTACACCTCTCCGTTCACCCACTACCGCTTCACCCCCCCCCCAAATCTCCATCCTCCTTCCCTTCCCTTCCCTTCCCTTCCCTTCCCTTCCCTTCCCTTCCCTTCCCTTCCCTTCCCTTTCCTTTCCTTTTGGTTCCTGTAAATTCATTTCATTTCATTTCATTTCCCGTCTCCGTCTCTTCTCCCCTCCTCCTCCTCCTCACTGCTGCTGTACCACTCTCTGTAATGAGCAGTAGCCAAATGAAATGTTTCCAAACAGGGTGTTAATGAAACACAGACAGATTTATTGGTCGTAACTCTTAAGCTAATCATTTTCCCTTCCTAATAATTAGCCTGGGCCGAGTAAATCTTTTTACACTGCGGTCAGAGAGCGCTGGGCCAGCGCCAGACGCAGGGGGGGGGTGGGGGAGGAGGGGAGCGGGGCCGAAGAAAAGGTGGAACTTCATTGTGTTCCTCGCTTAGCTCACCCTCCGTTTTGTCGTTAGGCGGCCGGCTCTTTGTGTGTCGCTCGTTTCATCCCCGCTTGGCGTTTGTAAGCCCTTCATTTGTGTGGACCCGGCGAGGGAGCGCGGCATTTTGCGGCACGCCCACGAGGCAGAGAGGTGCTGTGAAATCACAAGATTGAATCAGATCAGTTGGTTTAATTCCCAGTAATTATATCTGATTTAAGGGCGCCATATGAGGTGGAGTTGCCGTTGCCTGAGATGATGAGACTGGATGCCCCCAGCGGGGCTTTGGTTGTGTGTGTTGGTGCTGCATTTGCGTGTGTGTGTGTGTGTGTGTGTGTGTGTGTGTGTGTGTGTGTGTGTGTGTGTGTGTGTGTGTGTGTGTGCATGTGGGTTTTGCACATGTGTGCGTGTGCATGTATGCATGTTATGCTTATGTGCGTCCTGAGTGTGTGCAAGCCTGTGTAAGGCCCTTTCTGACTCGCCCCTGTCCTGAAGTGTATCAATTCCCCCTCTCGTCTCTCAGTCGGCCGCCTGCCTCTAATCCTGTAAAGGATGGCCGGTCACATGACACAGAGGAGACGAGGCCATGCAGCCCGCCGCTACGCACACGCCGCTACACACGCCGCTACACACGCCGCTACACACACACCGCTACACACATGCCGCTACACACATGTCGCTACACACATGCCATTAGCTCCCCTCACCTCTGCTGTTAGGATTACTGCAAGGTTATTCACTATCAGACACATTTGTGCTCGTGTGTGTGTGTGTGTTTATGTTTACAAATATAAATACTCTCACACAATGTGTGTGTGTGTGTGTGTGTGTGTGTGTGTGTGTGTGTGTGTGTGTGTGTGTGTGTGTGTGTGTGTGCATGCAGGCACATGCACTCTCACTTACTCCCACTTATGAACACAAGCGCACATGCGCACGCACGCACGCACGCGCACACACTCATTGTGTGAGAGTATTTATGTTTACAAACACACACACACATATTGTGTGAGAGTATTTATGTTTGCAAACACACACACACACACGCACACACACCCTCTGTCTCTTGGTATGTGTCTCCATGTTGCTCTCTCTCTCTCGCACAAAAAGATTTGCATCCAGGAACACAACTTGTGTGAATTTGAGTTGTATTTTGCGGGTAGGTGTGAGCAGAGGTATCAGAGAGGGCTCTGTTGCTCTCTAGTTCAAGGTTACTTAAGCCGTCTATTTAGTCTCCCCGCTCCCCCCTCTCCCCCCTCCCACCTTCCTATTGCTTTATAGTGTTGGATCAAACCTTTTATTCTGTCTTGCCAAAGTTTCCCCCGTTTGATCTCGTCTTCCAGCCTTCCCTTCCTCTCTCGTCTCTCTCTGCTTTCTTCTTCTCCTTATCTGTTGTTTCCTTTGTTCGTTCTCTCCTCCCCCCTTCCCCTCGCCTTCCCCTTTTCGCACTCTTCCTCACTCCCCCTGCCTTTTACTAATTATGTGCCCCATTGCCTGTCACCTGTTTCTTTTCTTCTTTCTCCCTTCTTTCCTCTCTCTCTCTCGCACTCTCTCTCTCATTTGTTTTGTTTCTCTTGCTGGTCTTGGCAGGGGTTTTGGTTCGAAACCGCAACCCAGCCGCAGCCCTGCTGGTGGCCCCAGTAGGGCTGCAGCAAGTGTTGGCTGGCTGTTAATACACACCCAAGTTACCCACGATGGATTAATCTCCCAACTTCCCCAGTGACTTTGTGTGTGGGGTTTTTGTTCTATTTTTAAATATGTGCTGCATGTATGCATGCACGTTTGTGTGGATGTCTGTCTATCTATCTATCTATCTATCTATCTATCTATCTATCTATCTATCTATCTATCTATCTATCTATCTGTCTGTCTGTCTGTCTGTCTGTCTGTCTGTCTGTCTGTCTGTCTGTCTGTCTGTCTGTCTGTCTGTCTGTCTGTCTGTCTGTCTGTCTGTCTGTCTGTCTGTCTGTCTGTCTGTCTGTCTATCTATCTATCTATCTATCTATCTATCTATCTATCTATCTATCTATCTATCTATCTATCTATCTATATCTGTCTGTCTGTCTATCTATCTATCTATGTCTGTCTGTCTGTCTATCTATATATATATACACTCACTGGCCACTTTATTAGGTACACCTTGCTAGTACCGGGTTGGACCCCCCTTTGCCTTCAGAACTGCCTTAATCCTTCGTGGCATAGATTCAACAAGGTACTGGAAACATTCCTCAGAGAGTTTGGTCCATATTGACATGATAGCATCACGCAGTTGCTGCAGATTTGTCGGCTGCACATCTATGATGCGAATCCCCCGGTCCACCACATCCCAAAGGTCCTCTACTGGATTGAGATCTGGTGACTGTGGAGGCCATTTGAGTACAGTGAACTCATTGTCATGTTCAAGAAACCAGTCTGAGATGATTCGAGGTTTATGACATGGTGCGTTTTCCCGCTGGAAGTAGCCATCAGAAGATGGGAACACTGTGGTCATAAAGGGATGGACATGGTCAGCAACAATACTCAGGTAGGCTGTGGCGTTGACACGATGCTCAATTGGTACTAAGGGGCCCAAAGTGTGCCAAGAAAATATCCCCCCACACCATTACACCACCACCACCAGCCTGAACCGTTGATACAAGGCAGGATGGATCCATGCTTTCATGTTGTTGACGCCAAATTCTGACCCTACCATCCGAATGTCGCAGCAGAAATCGAAACTCATCAGACCAGGCAACGTTTTTCCAATCTTCTATTGTCCAATTTTGGTGAGCCTGTGCGAATTGTAGCCTCAGTTTCTTGTTCTTAGCTGACAGGAGTGGCACCCGGTGTGGTCTTCTGCTGCTGTAGCCCATCTGCCTCAAGGTTTGACGTGTTGTGCGTTCACAGATGCTCTTCTGCATACCTCGGTTGTAATGAGAGATTATTTGAGTTACTGTTGCCTTTCTATCAGCTCGAACCAGTCTGGCCATTCTCCTCTGACCTCTGGCATCAACTAGGCATTTTCGCCCACAGAACTGCCGCTCACTGGATATTTTCTCCTTTTCGGACCATTCTCTGTAAACCCTAGAGATGGTTGTGCGTGAAAATCCCAGTAGATCAGCAGTTTCTGAAATACTCAGACCAGCCCGTCTGGCACCAACAACCATGCCACGTTCAAAGTCACTTAAATCACCTTTCTTCCCCATTCTGATGCTCGGTTTGAACTGCAGCAGATCGTCTTGACCATGTCTACATGCCTAAATGCATTGAGTTGCTGCCATGTGATTGGCTGATTAGAAATTTGCGTGAACGAGCAGTTGGACAGGTGTGCCTAATAAAGTGGCCGGTGAGTGTATATATACACTCACTGGCCACTTTATTAGGTACACCTTGCTAGTACCGGGTTGGACCCCTTTTGCCTTCAGAACTGCCTTAATCCTTTGTGGCATAGATTCAACAAGGTACTGGAAACATTCCTCAGAGAGTTTGGTCCATATTGACATGATAGCATCACGCAGTTGCTGCAGATTTGTCGGCTGCACATCCATGATGCGAATCTCCCGGTCCACCACATCCCAAAGGTGCTCTATTGGATTGAGATCTGGTGACTGTGGAGGCCATTTGAGTACAGTGAACTCATTGTCAAGTTCAAGAAACCAGTCTGAGATGATTCGAGCTTTATGACATGGCGCGTTATCCTGCTGGAAGTAGCCATCAGAAGATGGGAACACTGTGGTCATAAAGGGATGGACATGGTCAGCAACAATACTCAGGTAGGCTGTGGCGTTGACACGATGCTCAATTGGTACTAAGGGGCCCAAAGTGTGCCAAGAAAATATCCCCCACACCATTACACCACCACCAACAGCCTGAACCGTTGATACAAGGCAGGATGGATCCATGCTTTCATGTTGTTGACGCCAAATTCTGACCCTACCATCCGAATGTCGCAGCAGAAATCGAGACTCATCAGACCAGGCAACGTTTTTCCAATCTTCTATTGTCCAATTTTGGTGAGCCTGTGCGAATTGTAGCCTCAGTTTCCTGTTCTTAGCTGACAGGAGTGGCACCCGGTGTGGTCTTCTGCTGCTGTAGCCCATCTACCTCAAGGTTCGACGTGTTGTGCGTTCAGAGATGCTCTTCTGCATACCTCGGTTGTAATGAGTGGTTATTTGAGTTACTGTTGCCTTTCTGTCAGCTCGAACCAGTCTGGCCATTCTCCTCTGACCTCTGGCATCAACAAGGCATTTTCGCCCACAGAACTGCCGCTCACTGGATATTTTCTCTTTTTCGGACCATTCTCTGTAAACCCTAGAGATGGTTGTGCGTGAAAATCCCAGTAGATCAGCAGTTTCTGAAATACTCAGACCAGCCCGTCTGGCACCAACAACCATGCCACGTTCAAAGTCACTTAAATCACCTTTCTTCCCCATTCTGATGCTCGGTTTGAACTGCAGCAGATCGTCTTGACCATGTCTACATGCCTAAATGCATTGAGTTGCTGCCATGTGATTGGCTGATTAGAAATTTGCGTTAACGAGCAGTTGGACAGGTGTGCCTAATAAAGTGGCCGGTGAGTGTATATATATATATATATATATGTATATATATATATATATATATATATATGTATGTACTGTATATATCTATCTGTCTGTCTGTCTGTCTGTCTATCTTATCTATCTATCTGTCTATCTATCTACCTATCTTTCTGTCAACTATCTATCTATCTATCTATCTATCTATCTATCTATCTATCTATCTATCTATCTATCTATCTATCTATCTATCTATCTATCTATCTATCTCTGTCTGTCTATCCATCTGTCTGTATCTGTCTCTCTGCATTTACGTTTTTTGTATTTCGTTAGAGTTCTCATGACACAATTAACGTTATTTTAGAATAACCCATCATCCTACTTCTTTTAGAATTACCCATCATCCTACTTCTTTCAAGGTAGTCGTTTGTGGTGAAAATCGAAGAATCTCGTGGTTTTGAGGGTCGACTATAGATAGATGTGGAAATAGTATCCGAAACTGAATCGCAACACATTCTTAAGAGGGTTAGCTTTTCAAGTTACTTTCATAATACTCTCTGAACAACAGAGGGAGCAATATTTAAAAAAAATGAATAGATACTCACAAATACACAATAATCTGTATGCACGAATGTTGAATTGAGTTATTTTTAAGTAGTCTACCCTCCAGACCATCGAGCTTTAACAGTCTGTCAAGCAAACCACACGGATACTAAAGCATCATCAGAATCAGAACCAGGTCTATTGGCCATGTAAGTTTGCACATACATGGAATTTGACTCCGGTTTCGTGGCGCTCTCAGTGTACTTAACATAGAATAACAACACAACAATCTCCTGATCTATACACAAGGATTGACTTATACAGGCGAAATAAGAGGCGATAAAGTGCAGTGGTGCGGAGACTATATCAGAGATGCTGAAATAGATGCTAGTAGGTAACTTACATACATGGCTGAGTAGGTGTCGTTGTTCGTTAGCTAGATTTAATTGTCAGAGGAAATATTGATACCTCTGCATTGTGCAGCACAGCATGGAGAGAAGTGAAGCGAGTATGTGTGGCGCTGTGAAAACTGAACCGCTTTCACCCTTTTGTCCACGAGGGACTTGCCTGGAGTCAGACTGGGAGGTGGGCAGTGTGTGTGTGTGTGGGGGGGGGGGCTCAATCTGTCTGAGCTGAACGACTGAGCCCAGGGCTAATACGCTAATACCCAGAGACTCGGTACAACAGTGACAATATCTGCCGAACAGAGAAAAGACGGAGGAGGGCTGCTTTTGGTAAAGGCACCCAAAGTGATAGAGATTCTGACACAATGGAAGCAAAATGTCACTGCGATTGTACACATGAATGGGATGTCGGCTCGCTGGCATGTGGGATCAGTTGTTGATTTGCATTTTTTTTTTCAAGGGGATTGCTCACTCTTCCACTACATCTCATTGCTGCACACACTAGAAAATAATGCTCGTATATCTGTCTATGTTGGAGACCTTCGACCTCAGCGAGTCTTGGATGAACGGAGGTGTTGTGACCCCTCCACTTAATAGGACTGGTTTTCCTCTGAGTGCCGTCATTACATTCCCATGTTGGGATTATTTAGTAGGAATATTTACCCTCTGACCTTGCTGCCTTGCTGTTCCATATGTGTTGATGAAGGCTGTGGACGTCGAAATGCGTCTTGTGTTATTTTCCTGTGTGTACTTTTTTTGGGGGGGGACTTTCCCCCCCATTTTCTCCCCAGTTGTACTTGGCCAATTACCCACTCTTCCAAGCCATCCCGGTCGTTGCTCCTCCCCCTCTGCTGATCCGGGGAGGGCTGCAGACTACCACACGCCTCCTCCGATACATGTGGAGTCGCCAGCCGTTTCTTTTCACCTGACAGTGAGGAGTTTCGCCAGGAGTGCGTGGGAGAATCATGCTATTCCCCCACTTCTGCATCCCCCCTGAACAGGTGCCACAACCGGCCAGAGTAGGTGCTAGTGCAGCGACCAGGACACATACCCACATCCGGCTTCCCACCTGCAGACACGGCCAACTGTGTCTGTAAGGACACCCGACCCAGCCGGAGGTAACACGGGGATTCGAACCAGCGATCCCTGTGTTGATGGGCAACGGAATAGACCACCATGCCACCCGGATGCCGTGGCGGTAAAATTTAGTGAAAATTGGCACAGTATACCAGTGGTTAGCACTGTTGCCTCACAGCAAAAAGGTCCTGGGTTCGAACCCCAGGCCGTCCCAGGTCCTTTCTGTGTGGAGTTTGCATGTTCTCCCCGTGTCTGCGTGGGTTTCCTCCGGGTGCTCCGGTTTCCTCCCACCATCAAAAAGGCATGCATGTCAGGGTTAATACCCTGAATATGATTACGAATAATAATAATAAGAATATGATTTGTTGTACGAATGCAATGTCGAATAAAGTGGCTTTCATTCATTCTTTCATTTGAAAAATGAATGTTGTGCACTACTCATTTATTGTTGCATGTGCAGCCTGCCTCTTCTAAGATTGTGTTTGGTTCCCTAAACCCCCCGTGAGCCTGAAGC
>NC_079224.1:37593214-37623214 GCF_029633865.1 Lampris incognitus | reverse complement strand
TACTTCTAATCCATTTCCCCCCTCTTTGTCTGTCTGTCTGTCTGTCTGTCTGTCTGTCTGTCTGTCTCTCTCTCTCTCTCTCTCTCTCTCTCTCTCTCTCTCTCTCTCATTTCTTTAGTCACACCATAAAGCTCAGGTTTTTCATGGGTTTTTATCCTTTCGTTTATTTTGCACACGCGTTCTTCAATGCTTTGTTTGTCTTCCCCATTCAAATACTTTCCTTGCCCTCCTTTTCTTCCGACTATCAGCCGTCCTACCTTTCTCTCTTTTACGGGCATGCTCCCTTTGTCTCACCGCATCACCGCCAACGCTGCTGGATTGCAGCCGATGTCACCCTCAGCTCTCTCTCTCTCTCTCTCTCTCTCTCTCTCTCTCTCTCTCTCTCTCTCTCTCTCTCTCTCTCTCTCTCTCTCTCTCTCTCTCTCTCTACCTTTGCCTCCCTTCCTCCCTCCCCGCTGCTAGAGCCAGCCTGCAGTTTCACTTGGCTCTCAGCCTGAATCAATGGCGCTTACAGCGGACAGACGCTAGACGGCTCTGTCGGGGGCACCACGGGGCCACACGCTGCCGTCATGTCACATAGCATTCTCCTAGTTCCCCCCGTCACCCCGTTTCTTCTGCGGGAGGGAGGCGATGGCGATGGAGGAGAGGGAGGATTCCCTGTGTTCTGGACAGAGGAGTAGAGAAGAGAAGGGAGGTGACCCGATAGGAGAAGATGAGATGGAAAAGAGAGAGGCGAATGAAGGAGGAGAGAGAAAATGGGATGATTTAGAAAGAGGGAAGAGAGGGTGGAGAGAGGAGACGACACGGGAGGAGCAGACAGAAAAAGCCGTGTGGTATTTATCTGGTGATGTGGAAGCGTACCTCACTGTTTATGGCTTTTGCCTCAAATGTTGATGATGAATTCGAGAGGGCAGTTAAGCTGAGAGACAGGGTTATGACGGCGATGAGGGCTCTTAAATGGCGTGGTCAGGGGCTGAAGCCCAAAACAAACAGCACCAATGAACACACATACACACAGACACACACACACACACACACACACACACAATGGCATCCCACCGAAAGGTCTTTTAAACTGAGCGAGTTCAACATGTCCAAACAGCTGGACAGCTGGGCCGCGCTGTTCAATTCATCAATATGTGGTATTGATCTTACGGCGTGCATGCTCCGTGTGTGTGTGTGTGTGTGTGTGTGTGTGTGTGTGTGTGTGTTACCGATGGCAGTACTAGTTAATGGCCAGAAGGGTCCATAAAATGGTAAAAAGAGTAGCGTGTTAATGACTGGACCCATTTGCGCTTCTGTAGAGCGATATGTGAGACCCACACACACACACACACACACACACACACACACACACACACACACACACACACACACACAGAGCGGTGAAACCGCGGGCAAAATGAGACAGCGTGGGGGAAGAAACTGGCAGGGAGAAGCATAAAAACAGAGGTATGGTGAGTTTTTTCTCCTCCGGGCTCTGTCTTCCACAGGGAAGGGGAGCAGCAGGAGAAACCGGAGGGAATACCCAGGCGGCCGTGTGTGTGCTGCTGGCTGTTCGCAGCGCAGCACGGGAATCTCTTGGAAAAATCATCGGCTTGTTTTAGCACACAGCAACACTAGCACAGGGGCGTAGAGGGGGCAGAATAATGTGAAAACCCGGAGAGATAAATTGGGCCGCAGCCATAAAGCGGCATCTGTGGGGTGTAAACACGCAGTCATAAGAAAAGGGCTGGTATCGGGGCCGTAATCCTGCTTTGTATTGTTTTTTCCAGGCATTGTGGATATATCAAAGCCAAGCAGGATCCTGATGAAGAGAAGATGCAGTTCCAACATGGCCGAGGTACACCGCACACAAACACACACACACACACACACAAATAGACACTGACATACATGTGGGTCAGTTGTAATGACAGTGGCCTGGACCCGTGCTACGATACGGGGAAGTGGGGTAATATTTGCTAGCGTGTTGGTAAGAAACACAAAGGAGGGAACTCGTGTTTGACACAGCATCCTCACATAGTGGAACGTTCAAGACAGCTGCAGTTCTGCAGCGCTCTGATGTTGATTTGATTGGATGTTCACAAGGGTCCCCTGCTCTAGAAATGCTGCACCCTGAGCGTCCGGGTAACGTAGCGGTCTGTTCCATTGCCTACCAACACGGGGATCACCGGTTTGAATCCCCGTGTTACTTCCAGCTTGGTCGGTCGTCCCTACAGACGCAATGGGCCGTGTCTGGGAGTGGGAAGCTGGATGTGGGTATGTGTCCTGGTCGCTGCACTAGCGCCTCCTCTGGTCAGTCATGGCGCCTGTTTTGGGGGGAAGGGAAACTGGGGGGGAGGGGGGTAGCGTGATCCTCCCACGTGCTACGTCCCCCTGGTGAAACTCCTCACTGTCAGGTGAAAAGAAGCAGCTGGCGACTCCACGTGTATCAGAGGAGGCATGTGGTAGTCTGCAGCCCGCCACTGGATTGGCGGAGGGGGTGGAGCAGCGACCGGGACGGCTCGGAAGAGTGGGGTAATTGGCCAAGTACAATTGGGGAGGAAAGGGGGGGGGGGGTGGCCAAAAAATAAAATTAAAAAAAATAAACACAAAGGAGGGAACTGATATTTTACACAGTGTCCTTACATAATGGAATGTAAAAGAGCGCTGCAGTTCTGCACCGCTCTGAATTGATCGTGATGCTGCTGATGTTGATTTGATTGGATGTTCACAAGGGTCATCCACCCTAGAAATGTCACACCCTGAGGCTCTGTCAGATAAAAGCCTCTGTCAAATGTCGTACCGTATGCCATAATGGACACACTCACTTTTCTCCCCATTAAACACATCACAGTTACTCAGGCTGTTGTTATAAGCCGCGTAGAAAATCATCGGTGTGTTTGTTTTGTTTTAGATCAATTTTCTTTAAACTTGTCCGGGTACTACATGATCAAACTCACACGCACAAACATATACCCATGCATACACACACACACACATTTGCATTCTCTTTGTGTACACACACCTAAACAAAATTGCACTACAGTGCATTACGGTGATCAGAGTGATTTACATAAGTACCTGCTCGTACATGACCTGCTGTTTTCAAGAGACAATAGGTGGAAAATCAATCAGCTTATGCCCTGTTTAACGCTTCGCAGGCAAAACCAGAACTGAGTAAGAACACGGAAGCGGATGTGTGTTCAGTCAAATGGAAGACTAACCTTCAGCTTCAGTCTTCGGTAGTCAATCACAGGGATCGCCGGTTCGAATTCCCGTGTTACCTCCGGCTTGGTCGGGCGTCCCTACAGACATAATTGGCCGTGTCTGTGGGTGGGAAACCGGATGTGGGTATGTGTCCTGGTTGCTACACTAGCGCCCCCTCTGGTCAGTCAGGTCGCCTGTTCAGGGGGGAACTTGGGGGGAATAGCGTGATCCTCCCACGGGCTACGTCCCCCTGGTGAAACTCCTCACTGTCAGGTGAAAAGAAGCGGCTGGTGACTCCACATGTATCAGGTGAAGCATGTGGTAGTCTGCAGTCCTCCCCGGATCAGCAGAGGGGGCGAAGCAGCAAGGGGGACAGCTCGGAAGAGTGGGGCAAGTTCGCTAAGTACAATTGGAGAGAAAAAGGGGAAAAATCCAAAAATAAAGACAAATTACAGGTTTCTGCTGCTGATGAAATTGTGCAAAAAAGGGCCCGCCAGTGACGCCATCGGTGGACAATTCATGAATCACCATCTTTATATATGGCTTTTGGAGGCATTTGCTACAACATCCATATGTAGCGTTTTTGTTGACATTTTAATTTGACCAATTTTGATGTAGCCAAAGACATGTAGGTCAGGTGAATTAGCATACTAAACTCTCCCTAGGTGTGTGTGTGTGTGTGTGTGTGTGTGGGCGGGCCCTGTGATGGCCTGGCAGCCTGTCCAGGGTGTCACCCCACCTGCCGCCCAATGAACTGCTGGGGTAGGCATCCCCGCGATCCTGAGAGCAGGATAAGCGGTTTGGATAATGGATGGATGGATGGATGATGTAGCCCATCGAAACAGGTTATGGGCCAACCAGGAAGAAAGTTTAGTTTTCCCACTCACAGGTTGGCCGCCTGTGACATCACTGATGGACATTTTCCGCATAATTTCGACAGCATTTCAGCAACACGCAGGAGACAGATCAGTATTATGGCTGCTAATGAGGAAACTAGCCCTACACCTTATATTTAAAGAGAGATAATGCTGAAAAATTTGATTGTTTCCCATAAAGGATACCTATACTTATGAAATATCAGCTGATATCTTCTTTGGGACATGGATGTCCTGCTGCAGTATCCATGAGTAAGGCACCAATCCAAGAGAGACTGCTTGTGGCTGACTTTCTATTCTGGCTTCTTATGGATGAGACAAATGAAAAGAGAAATTTTTAGTAAAATTCATTGTCATTATTATAGCGAATATCTTGGAGAGAGCCCATCCTGAACTTCTGAATGTTCTTATGGTGCAAATGAACAGTAAAAAGATGATAATCCAGATCTGAAAAGATATGACCGCCAGACTTCTTGAACAATTTATGGAATGTAATAATAACTTCTCTCTTTCTCTCTACCTGCCTGCGTCCATCCATCCATCGCTGCAGTGAAGCTTCCAGGCAGCAGGACCTACATCCATCCCCACACCTATGAAGACCCCAACCAGGCTATCAGGGACTTTGCCAAAGAGATTGATGCGTCCAGCATCCGCATAGAAAGAGTGATAGGAGCTGGTGAGTCAACCACTGGGTTGCGGTGAATCATTCCTGAAAAATAATTACAGTACGACTTCAATGTCTCATAAGTTGACATTTAGCTAGGAATAGCATTAAACTGTGAGTAAGACACTGACGACAAAACATAAACAAACAACCTCTAGGAATTTAACATGCACATAGAGATTTACTCTAAACATATAAAGTACATCTGTATCGGCAGAATTTAAGATATAAAAATCATCATCTGGATATATGGATATATCAGCCGCACACTGACAAACTGAGAGGACGATGTTTTTCTGTATGTCCATCTTTTGTCTACTACAGGGCTTCATGATTTCAATGTTATATGTTGCATTTGTGTGCGTGTGTGAAGGTGAGTTTGGGGAAGTGTGCAGCGGTCGGCTACGCATCCAGGGAAAGAGGGAGATCTACGTGGCCATCAAGAGCTTGAAGGCGGGCTACTCTGACAAACAGAGGAGGGACTTCCTGTCCGAGGCGTCCATCATGGGACAGTTTGACCATCCGAACATCATCAGGCTGGAGGGCGTGGTCACCAGATGTGAGTGAGCTACAGCAGCCTCGTTTCAGCCTCCTGCTTTCCTCTTCCTTTAGGTAGAGGACGAACTTTAGCAATGGCGTTCATACATAACATATTCCCTTTATGGCTGCCGTTAGCTACCTGTGTGTGTGTGTGTGTGTGTGTGTGTGTGTGTGTGTGTGTGTGTGTGTGTGTGTGTGTGTGTGTGTGTGTGTGTGTGTGTGTGTGTGTGTGTGTGCCCGTATGTGTGTGTGTGTCACTCACCTGTGTGAAACAGTGCAGGGCTGCGCCATTAATGTGCTCAGATAAGACCGCCGTTACCATGGCAACATGTTGATGACGCACAGCAACATTCGTGTTGGAGAGAGCTTTCAAAAGGGCCACTTGTTTACTTCAGATGATTGTGTTAGGCAATTAGATAGTGCATCTGGTTTACACAGGTGAGACACACACACACACACACACACACACACACAGACCTGGTTTTAAAAGACAGTCAGCTGATCCCTATCACGCTGTCTCACCGCCTCAATGACAGCCTCGCTCTAATCCAGCCCCTCATTGGCTCTGTATCTCTGTCTCTCGCCTCTCTCGCCCTCCCTCTCTTTGTCTCTGTCTCTCAATCCAATTCTCTTTTTCTGTCTTTCTCTGCCGCATCCGACTGTTTATCTGTCAGTCGATCTGCCCCTCTCGCGCGGCGGCGTCATTATGTTCCCCGCCGCTGTTGAGACAAACTTTTGCTTCGGTTGCGACAGCTTATCGTTTTCAGCCTCCATGAGAGATGGGTGGAGCGAGATGGAGTTAAAAATGCGATTGGAAAGGGAAAGAGACAGACAGACAGACAGAATGGCGTGCGCTCAAACAGATGGGTAAAGCCTCACTCCCTCACCTCTCCTCCTCCCGCCCTCTGCCAGAAACACCGGCAGACCTAAACAGCTCCTCGCACACCACACACCGGTGCTCAGCGGCACTCGCATCAGCAACAAAAGAGCCGATGCATATGCATAGGCTCTCGCCATGAATATTGATAATTCGTTGAGTTAATTGGATGTGTTTTTTTTGCCGCCATGAATATTCAGCAGCGCGCATGTTAAGAGTGAGATCCCTATGCATCACTTATTTAACTCCTTTCTGTCATTCAGTTTCTCTCTTTCTCGCTCTCTCGCTCTCTCTCTCACGTTCTCTCTCTCTTGCTCTCTCGCTCTCTCTCTCTCACGCTCTCTCTCTCTCTTGCTCTCTCGCTCTCCTCTCTCTCGCTCTCTCTTGGTAATACTAGATGTTAATTGTGACCTTTGGATAGCAGGATTGAAGTGGTTTGTTGTAAGTATTAACATGGTAAATCAGATGTGCTTTTTTTTTCCAACAGGAGGGATGTGTAATTACTGTGCTTTCTTTTCAGCGGCACATGCGTTCACACTCATTCTGCACACACAAACACACATTCTATTGACGGGGGGGGGGGGGGGGCTTTCCAGCGTTGATCCCAATGTCTTGGAAATGTTATCATTGGGAACAATAGCCCTGCTGACTACACATAAATAGGATAATGGCGGTGTACAATAGATGAGCTGCAGATTTCGACTCAGCAGAACGGGTTTCTTCACTGCGTTGATTTGCTCCGCACCGTGAATGAAAACCATTTCAGGATAAGAATTTCTTTTATTGGCGAAATGCGTCTTGGACACGCGAGGAATTTGGGCTTGTTTGTGAGCGTGCACGTGTGTGTATGGCGTGCCGGTCTGCGTGACGAGCCTCCCTACTCGCGCGCCCGTTTCTATGTGTCTTTGTATTCACCTGTCTTCATGGCACATTGAGAAACTGATAGGGCCCCTCAGAAACAAATCTCACCAGCCGAGCGGTAATTTCACAGGTCACAGCCCAGGGAGTCTGCGTACGTGTGTGTGTGTGTGTGTGTGTGTGTGTGTGTGAGAGGAGGGGTGGGTGAGGGGTGAGCTGGGTCAATAACTCCTCCAGGCCCTTTTCTTCCAGCACCAGCTGGTCCCTTCACACCACCCACAGTCTAATCAGCCATACTGACCCTTCCTATAGTGGTCCCAGGTGTGTGTAGTTGGGTTGTCACATGGCGAGGAAACGGTAGCAGCGGTAGTGTAGTAAGAGGCTGTTATAGTAATAATTGCTGTAGTTGTAATAGAATACTCTTTATTAGCCATTTTGTACTCACAAGTGAAATTTACTCTGCATTTAACCCATCCTAGCTGTGTAGCTAGGAGCAGTGGGCAGCCGCCGTGCAGCACTCGGGGACCAACTCCAGTCCTTCTTTCCACTGCCTTGCTCAGGGGCACAGACAGGGGTATTGACCCTAACATGCATGTCTTTTTGATGGTGGGAGGAAACCGCAGCACCCGGAGAAAACCCACTGCAGACACGGGGAGAACATGCAAACTCCAAACACAAAGGACCTGGGACGGCCTGGGGTTCGAACCCAGGACCTTGTTGTTGTGAGGCAACAGCACTAACCACTGGGCCAACGTGGAAGTATTAGTGCTTGCAGTAAGAGTCTACTACTACTACTACTTCTTTTGGCTGCTCCAATTAGGATCCCATTGTACTAGTACAAGTACCGGTACAAGTACTTATAGTAAGATTAGGAGAGGAAAACCAAGGTAGTGGTGATCCGGTATACTATAAATGTTCAACTGTAATGGGAGAGGTCCCGGAACATATCATTAAATCTGTGTTAAACACTGTAGACCCCACGGTGGTGTTATATTGTCATGATGCAGCCGTATCTTTAACAGTACTGGATGACAATGACTTTTATTGTAAACCTATACTGTAGCCGTCAAGACGTGATCATGTATAACAGCACCCCCCCCCACTCACCGGAGTGTACTACCAAACCATTTAGAAGTGAATTCATACATATTCATGAACAAAAAAGGAGCACAAATGGTCAACAATTACAAGTGTGTTTTGGCATTGAATTTCAGCTGGCATTGAATTTCAGCTGCTGCAAATGTCATTTGACAGGAGCGGTTAGTTTTCAGATTTGTACTGTTGCCAAGTTCATCATTCCTGCTCACAGAGAGATGGGCAAATCACATAATTTGGAGTGGGGGGGGTAGAAAAAAAACTCAGCTATTGGTCTAGTTTATATGGAATATAACACTCCATACAAAAACTAACTAGTTCGCTACGAGAGGTGTGGGATCTGCGCAAATAGGTGCCAAAAAGCAGGCGGTCCAAATCAGACAGGTGCCGGATCCTGCTCCGGCAGGATCTGGCACAAAAGAAGAAGCGGGAGTTGTCACTGTTGCAGAGCAGTAATGCAAAGTGGGAGTTACTCGGCATCAGTATTACTAGCAGTAGTTGTATCGCCATGGTGGTAATAGTAGTTCTTACAGACCAAGTACTCGGGTCAGCTGGTGTAGTCATGGTTCTACTGAAGCAAATAGCAGAGGCAGCTGTTAGTAGTAGAAATAGCGTGTATTGTTGTAGTAGTAGACTCAGTAGTAGTGCTACTTGTATGATAGTAGTAGAAGTCGTAGAGCGGGTAGGTGTGATCACAGTGTAGAGTGATGGTAACAGTAGAGGTCTGTTGTACTAGCTGTACTAGTACTGTGTACAGCGGCAGTGAAGGTAAAAGTAGAGGTCTGTTGTACTAGCTGTACTAGTAATATGTACAGCGGCAGTGGTGGTAAGAGTAGAGGTCTGTTGTACTAGCTGTACTAGTACTGTGTACAGCAGCAGTGATGGTAAGAGTAGATGTCTGTTGTACTAGCTGTACTAGTACTGTGTACAGCAGCAGTGATGGTAAGAGTAGATGTCTGTTGTACTAGCTGTACTAGTACTGTGTACAGCAGCAGTGATGGTAAGAGTAGATGTCTGTTGTACTAGCTGTACTAGTACTGTTGTACTAGCTGTGGTTTGCACAGTTTTATGCAAAGGTGTATGCCTGAATTAAGTGGTCTCTGTACCCCCCCCCTTTTTTTTTCATTTTCGGATGTCTGTTTTCCCTGTGTAAAAACCTGGTGAGCCATCAGCCCCTGCCAAGTGCCCCCCCCCCAATAACCTGCCCCGCTGTCTGCCGCCTGATTGTTGCTATTGTCATGCTAATGTGCACGGCACACGCGGAAAAAGAGAAAAATAGACCTTTCTCTTCTCTATTTATCTCCCCTGCATGTCAGAAAAGAGCAGCAATCTGCCCCCCTCATCCTTTCTACCTCCCCTAACCCCCCCCCCGTGTCTTCTTATCTTCCCCTCATCTCCCCGTCCCTCATTTTACCCATCCGTCCTTTATGTGTTTTACAATCGCTGCAACAATCGGCTCATTTGGAAAACCCTCAATTACCGAGTCCCATCTCATCTGCCCACATCTTGCACACTCGCAGATACATGCACACACATGCACCCACACACACACACACACACACACACACATATGCATGCACTTTCTTCTCCCCCTTGTATGAGGACACTAGCAATTAGTTTTAGCGTATTTGTGCAGAACAAAAAAAAAAGCCTCCTGTAACGTTCTCCATCCGTGTATGTGGTGCTTTTCAGGTTCTGAGCGTGTGCAGATGGGGAGGTTGGATGGCGTAGACAAATGAGGGAGGTGACGGGGGAGAGTAAAGAAAAAGTGTGTGTGTGGTTGTGTGTGTCGGTGGGTGGGTGTGTGCCGGTGGGTGGGTGGGTGGGTGGGTGGGTCGGGGGATACGACGGGGAGGTGGGAGTGGATAGATGAGAGGAGTGAAGAAATGAGGGGAGGAGGGGTGGGAGAACAAATGAGGGTGACAGCATAGATAGGTGCAGAGATGTGAGGGGGGGCAAAGGAAGAAGGGGAGGGGAGGAGAGACGAACATGAGGAAATGAGAGGAGACGAGAGAGTGGAGAGGGCCGTAGGAGAGGTGAGGAAAGGCGAGGAGATAAGATTATTGAGTTCCTGTCTCTTTTCTTTCTCCCTTTCTTTCTCCACCCCCACTCCCCTCGTCCCCAAGTCCTACCCCCCCACCCCCCACCCCCCTTACAAGAACAAAGATCTGTCCTGTGTTAAAAGCCTTGTACCATTTTGGTTCAGGCCCCCCTTAACATTAATCAATACCGCAGTTATTTCATTTTCTCGTTTGTACCGAAGATCTGCTCATTCAATAAAGCTGTAATTCAGCCCACTGACACACACACACACACACACACACACACGCATGCACAAATAGCCTCAAAATGTGATTGTCGAGATGTAGAAAGTCTCCATCACTTGTCTCCTCCACACCACATGCACATACAGTTGTGCACACACGAACCTCTTCCCTCATGAGCACACAAACACACACACACACTCATGCACACACAGACTCATGTATAAATGCAGGAGGGCGCAGATGAGTCCTGCGGCACGTTGCAAGGTTTGCGAGGTAATGCTGGACCCACCCTTCCCAGCTCCACTTAATAAAGAGCCGTAAAAAACAGCAAACTGCTCATGGGTCCAGTTTACAGCCCCCTCTCACCTGGCAGAACATCAATATCCAATCTACACACACACACACCCACACACACACACACACTTGGTTCAGCATATCAACTAGTCTCTCTCCTCCCGTAACGCACACAGACACACAGACCTGTGTGTGTGTGTGCGTGTACACACTCTAGCTAGTGGGTACTTTAGCTCAGCTAATGCATCACATGCTGTTGTGCACGTGTGCAAAAGCCAACGAAGTCAGTGTGTGTTTCAATGTGGACACACACGGTGCTGGCAAACCCTCAAGACCCTGTCAGAGGGCATTGTTGTAGGAGATCAAGGAGTGTGTGTGTGTGTGTGTGTGTGTGTGTGTGTGTGTGTGTGTGTGTGTGTGTGTGTAAGTGCCGGATCTTTTACATGAAAGTGCGTCTCTGCCTGAGTCAAAGAGACCGATGAACTGATAAACAGATACAACAGAGCACATCTGTGAGTGTGTGTGTATTTGTGTGTGTGTGTGTGTGTGTGTGTGTGTGTTTGTGTGTGTGTGTGCGCGCGCGCATGCACATGTGCATTCGTTTGTGCAAGTGCCGGCTCTTTTACATGAAAGTGTGTCTCTGCCTGAGTCAAACAGACCGATGAACTGATAAGCAGACACAACAGAACACGTCTGTGTGTGTGTCCGTGTGTTTGTTTGTTTGTGTGCATGTGGCTTTATTGGTAACCTCTGTTATCTTGCAGTCTTGCAGGGGTAATTCTGCGTGGCGTGTGTCCAGATGATGGCTTGAGATAGTAAGGGATTTGTGTGTGTGTGTGTGTGTGTGTGTGTGTGTGTGTGTGTGGGTGGGTGGGTGGGTGGGTGGGTGGGCATGCCAGGTGCAGATGATATACAAATCATATATAAATAGCAGTATACCATCCCATATATGTGTTTCATTGTGCCTCTTACTGGTCCACATCTTACACTCCAGGTCTGAAGGCTGCTACACGGGGGGGGGGGCACGGTGGCCCAGTGGTTAGCACTGTTGCCTCACAGCAAGAGAAGGTCCTGGGTTCGAACCCCAGGCCGTCCCAGGTCCTTTCTGTGTGGAGTTTGCATGTTCTCCCCCGTGTCTGCGTGGGTTTCCTCCGGGTGCTCCGGTTTCCTCCCGCAATCAAAAAGACATGCATGTTAGGGTTAATACTCCTGCCTGTTCTCCTGAGCAAGGCAGTGGAAAGAAAAACTGGAGGTGGTCCCCAGGGGGCTGCAGCTGCCCACTGCTCCTATACAATAGGATGGATAACAAACGTCACAACCTGCACAATGACAACATAAAGTGGCTTTCTTTTCTTCTTAGTCCCTTTCATTCATGACATAGGATCACACACACACACACACACACACACACACACACACACACACACACGCACACACACACACCTGGGTGGGAGGAGGATGGAAACCTCCTTTCACTCATTTTAAATCACGCCATCTCGTCTCTTTGTTGGTGACGGATGCAACATTCAAACACACCCACCCAGATGTGGAGCCACACCTGCATGTGATGCTCCTCCTCAGTATTGGAATCAGGTGGCCATTACAGCGCTGCCTCCTTTGCTGGGCTTGCTCTGCAGACACTAAGCTCATCACAGACACACACGCACACACACACACGCCTGCAGACACACACGGGTACACAACACAGTGTGTGTGGTGATAAATGTGACCAACAGTCCTCACCCCTTGCAGAGGAAAATCCAATTCTCTTTCACTTTTATCCCTGAGACTAATGTTACTGTCAAAGAAGACACCACCACCAGAGACCAGGCCACGGTGTGTGTGTGTGTGTGTGTGTGTGTGTGTGTGTGTGTGTGTGTGTGTGTGTGTGTGTGTGTGTGTGTGTGTGTGTGTGTACTGCAGTGAGATAGTGAATTCGTTTAGGGTGATGTATTGCTGTCTTTATCCACAATTTCACTGTATGCCTCCATGGTGTTGTTACTGCCTTCCTCAGACAAGCTCTCAACCCCCCCCCCGTCCATCCTTCCATCTCCCCCTCGCCTCTTTTTCTCCCCCACCCATTTCTTCTCCACTCCATTATTTTTGTCTTATCTTTCTCTTCTCTTCTCCTCTGCCATCATCTCCTCTCCTCATCACTCATCATCCATTCTTCTCCTCCTCGTTCTCCTTCTCCTCTCCCTTGCAACATCCCCTCCAATAATGTTAACTTCTCATCTTTTCTGCTCCCTGATATTCGCTCCCTCCAATTTCCTTCTCCCTTCTCTTCTCTTTTCTCGTCCACTGTCCTCTGTCCTCTCTCCCGCCCCCCCCCCCCCTCCCCTCTTCTCTCTTCTCGGTCCAATTCATAATTAATCCACAGTCCTGCTTGATCCATCCATCCCTGTCTGTCCTCCCGTTTTTTTTTTCTACCTCGCGTTCCCTCCCATTGTTCCTCCACATCCCTCGTTCCACAATGCGGTTAATCCCCGAACCTGGCTCACCTTTTCCTCACCCGCCTCTTCTGGATCCCTCCGCTTGTTTACTTGTCTCTGTTTATTTCCTGATGCTTTTCTTGCACATTGTTCCCAGGCCCTTTTGTTCCAGCCGCCACCTACAGGGACGTACCATTTCCTCCCAGAGTTAAACTACGTCTCTACCTTCATCCCTCCTCGTTTTCTGTCTGTCTCTCTGTCTCTCCATCTTTTCATCCCTCTGTCAAGTTTTCCCCTGGCATCTGAGACGCCTAATTGGGAAGTGTGACCTATTCATCACGAAAGACACAACCTGCGTGTTTACGAGCTACACACACATATACACACACACACACACACACACACACACACACACACACAGGCATACAACTTGCACATTCACATGCAAATACACACCATCAATTGTAACTGCGGTGTGTGTCTGTGTGTGATTGGCAAAGCCGAGCAGTAGGGGGTGGTACCAAGGGAGAGCCTTGTAAAACAGGGAAAACTACTGTTCTTTTTTTGTGTGTGTGTGTGTGTGTGTGTGTCTGTGTGTGTATCTGCGTGAGCGTGTGTGTGCTTGAGTGATTGCAGATACTTTGTTAATCATTTGTAAGCCCCACCAGATGCCATACAGGAGACCACAGAGCTGGGGTACTGTCAATCAACAGCCACTTCATCATCACCACTAATACACACACACACAGGCACTGGTACACAAACACACAGGTGCAGAAACATACCGATCCCACCACAAACCCCTTCCCCAAGAGATTGATTAGTATTCATGAGATCTCAGGAGGCCCCCTTTACCCACACACACACACACACACACACACACACACGTATTCTGGTAAATTGGTCCATTCTAATTATCTCCTGGCGTTTATGGAGAGGGCTGATTAGAGGCTGTCATTGTGACTGATGACGACATGCCATGCTATCCCCTAGAGAGAGAGGGAGAGAGAGACAGAGAGAGGGAGAGAGAGAAAGCTGGAGTGAGAGAGCTTGGTCACAGCTGCGTGGACTTCTCTGCACCTCTGTCTTTTTTTCTTTCAGGTCTGTCTTTTCTGGAAGGTTTTCCGGGTTTTTCCTCACTAACGTTCCTTTTGTCCCGTCTCTGTCTGCAGGCAAGCCGGTGATGATCATCACAGAGTTCATGGAGAACGGATCTCTGGACACCTTTCTTAAGGTGGGTCGGCTTCCTGGCTCGGTGCCAAGACAGAGCGAGAGAGCGAGAGCGAGAGAGAGCCCAAAGAAATGTGCCCATCAAATCAGGTCTCAAGTCCCAACAAAAGCCACATGAGAACCTGCATCCCTTCTGGAATGCGTTTCCTTTTCCGATTTGAAAGAGTGGTATCCCACAAATTGTTGGGGTTTTTTTTGGCCATGAAAATGCTGACTGAAGGAAGTCATTCATTATTGATGAGACCTAGTGTAGCTCATCATGCATTACAGTTTTGTAAACCACCTGCCCCTGTCCTGCAATTCAGTTCTTAGTCTGATCTGATTTTGTAAGGTACCAGTGGTCTTGTAAGTGGTGATGTAAGAGGCTTTACTTTACTTCTCCACACTTCTGAATGGGAAGCTGCTGCTTACATTTTTTTTTTTTGGGTGCCTCTGTGGCTCACCTGGTAGAGCATGTACCACGTAAGGCTGAGTCCTTACCGCAGTGGCCTGGGTTCAAATCCGGCCTGGGCCCTTTGCCGCATGTCATCCCCCCCCCCTGTGTTTCCTGTCTCTCTCTACTGTCACCGTTAGAAAATAAATCAGAAAATGCCGGAAAAATCATCTTTAAAAAAAAAATTCCAACCATTTGGCACAACAGGTCTGAGTTAGATATTCACATATTTTGAAAATAGGGCATCATTCTTTGAGGGTGTTAAATGTTTGGTGTAGTGACCAACACTTACTTTTCATGTTGAGGGGTGTTAATAGCCAGTCTGTGCTACTGTTGGGTTTTTTTTTGGGGGGGGGGGTTTACACCCCTGACCTCACTTACAGCATAAGCATGACAACAAAGCAGATGTACACTTGCAGAGGGAAGGAACAGAGTCATTTCACAGTCAGTACACACACACACACACGAGCACATTATGTATATGCTATGTTTGGTATTATAATGAGGTTCATAAATATTGTCTTTGGTGGCACTTAAAAACCCAGTATAATTAGGTGATCATTTTTATGGCAGACCCTATTCGGTGCCGCCGTACATGTGTTTAATTATATCGGAGGAGGGGTGGAGCCCCTACAAAGGTATATGGCATACACCCACCTCTGTGGGGAAGGATTTACTGTGTACCCGCCTAAAAGCAGCGACAGACGTGTTTCAGTGTCCGTCAGTCCTAACGGAAGACGGATGACGGCCGGTAAAGTCGTGTTATTTTCCAGCCATTCACTGTGTGTGGTCCGTTTAGTGGCCCAGGTGGTCACTGGCGTTTTGATTTGAACATGGCCGACCACAGAGGGAACTGGACGAGCCATGTTTGTCCAGTCATTAGTAGTATATCAAGCAGATGTTTTTTTTTTCATTGCAGTTTTTCAGCGGTGTGCGTTCTTGCCTTTGTTCTTTTTTTTCCTGCGGGGTCCCGCGCACTCGACAATCTCCCCACCGTCTACACAGAGAAGCGTAGCGTTAGCAGTCTGCGGCTGGTCGCATCAGTTATGAACCGGTTGTATTAACACATCGAGGCAGGTTGTTTGACTTTATCAACAAGCACCAAGCTGGGTGTGATACGACACTGACCGTCAAGTGGGGAGCCACTCTCGTGACTCGCATCACACAGCGGTACGTGTGTTTGTTTGTGTGTGTTTGTGCACAAGTTTGCTGATCCTTGAGATGTTACTGTGCAGCACACCCACCTCCACCCACACCAGTACACCACTGTGTATCGGTCATTTGCTATGATAACTTCACTGAGGAAGAAATAAAGGCATCTCTTTCTCTTGCAGTATATATTCTCTTGTGGTGTAGGCCTAGTGTTTAGTATATTCTCTCATGTAGGTCTAGTGTATAGTATATTCTCTTGTGGTGTAGGCCTAGTGTATAGTATATTCTCTTGTGGTGTAGGCCTAGTGTATAGTATATTCTCTTGTGGTGTAGGCCTAGTGTATAGTATATTCTCTCATGTAGGCCTAGTGTATAGTATATTCTCTTGTGGTGTAGGCCTAGTGTATAGTATATTCTCTTGTGGTGTAGGCCTAGTGTATAGTATATTCTCTTGTGGTGTAGGCCTAGTGCATTTAATATACGGACCTGTAAATATTCCTTAGTTTGCTAAATATGCTCATTTTCCATCTGTTTTCCCTCCTTACATTCCTCTGTCTAGCTCTCTATTGTCTAACCTCCCCCCACCTCCCCCCCGTGTCTCTTTTGTCTTACTGCCCCCCGTCAGCCCCCAACTTCCTGGCAGCGCGGTGCAGTGGGCAGATTGATAGAGGAAGTCTGTAGGTTTGTTAGACAGTCCAATCAATCAGCATCTCGCAAAACCAACGGCTGATTAACTTACTCCGAACTGCGGGGGGGGAGCGAGGGGGGCGAGAGAGAGGAAGAGAGAGCAAGGGGTTAGCGGCGCAGATGAAGAAATGAAGGTTGAAAGATAGATAATAAAAAAGAAAACTGGAACTCTGAAAACAAAGTATTACATGGTTGCCTCCCGGAGGCAGACACTGAGGACTGACAGAGATGGATGTAGAGAAATGGCGAGGCAGAATGAAGGAGAGATGATATAAAGAGAGGAGCATGACTGATAACGTGGATAGGCTTTTAACAGAGACCGTTGGCCGGGGGCACATTTAATTGGCAGAGAAAGGTGAGCAGAGCTATCATTGATCAACAGACTCCGCTCTCTGCCAAAGACATCTCAGAGCCAGTGAGCCCTTCAGGACAACACAGTCGGTGTTGAAGAGGAGGGTTTTATCTGCCCTGTCAAACCCAACGCTCCGCCAGTCGACTTCTTTTGTCAACATTTACATTCAGCTCTGTGTGCTCGGCTCTGCAGAGCCCAAACAGCTGTGACTCCGCCGTGAGCAGTGAAAACGAAGAGAAGAACTTGTAATAATGTCTGCAGATGAAACTACTGATCGCACAGAAGTGGTGCGAATAGCATATGAACACTAGTGCATTTCTGGCTATGATTTTTATAGATGATAAACTGAAATGGGGCATCTGGGTAGCATGGTGGTCTATTCTGTTGCCTACCAATACGGGGCTCGCCGGTTCGAATCCTCGTGTGACCTCTGGCTTGGTCGGGCATACCAACAGACACATTTGGCCGTGTCTGCAGGTGGGAAGCCAGATGTGGGTATGTGTCCTGGTCGCTGCGATAGCACCTCCTCTGGTCAGTCAGGGCGCCTTTTCAGGGGGAAGGGGGAATTGGAGGGAATGGTGTGATGGTCCCACTGGTGAAACTCCTCACTGTCAGGTAAAAAGAAGTGGCTGGCGACTCCACATGTATCGGAAGAGGCATATGGTAGTCTGCAGCCCTCCCCGGATCAGCAGAGGGGGTGGAGCAGCAACCGGGACAGCTCAGAAGAGTGGGGTAATTGGCTTGATACAATTGGGGAGAAAAAGGGGGGGATCCCCCCAAAATAAATAAATAAATAGTTTCTGCAAATGAAACTACTGATTGCACAGAAGTGGTGCGAGTATCATTTTAACACCTTTTTATTTCTAGCTACGATTTTTTATCGATGATAAACTGAAGCCCTCATCACGACCACTGACCTCAAGCTATCTGTTGTGTGCCTTTTCGGGTGTAGCACCCCTCTGTGTTTCTCTGGGTCAATCTGTATTTCTGCCCCATTCCAGAAGCATGACGGCCAGTTCACGGTGATCCAGCTGGTGGGCATGCTGCGTGGCATCGCCTCCGGTATGAAGTACCTGTCAGACATGAGCTACGTGCACCGAGACCTGGCCGCTCGAAACATCCTGGTCAACAGCAACCTGGTGTGCAAGGTGTCCGACTTCGGCCTGAGTCGAGTTCTGGAGGATGACCCCGAGGCCGCCTACACCACACGGGTGAGGCACAGAGTTGTTGTCTTTTTGCTGTCCCTGTCCAGCCAAAGTGTTGTCCTTTCAAGCTGTTTGCCATATTTATGTCTAGTGACAAGGACAAGGCCAATTCATACCAACGCTGGATACCAAATTTAGTAGCAATGCATTGTGGTCAGGTGGGGAAAATTTTTTTGGACAGATGAGTTTTTTGGAGACCACTGATGATAAGCACCCAGACACACACTGACAATAAACATGCTTCAAAATGAATGCATACAGAGATATAAAAGTAAAAATATTACTTTGTTGGGGCGTCCAGGTAGCGTAGCAGTCTATTCCATTGCCTACCAACACGGGGATCACCGGTTCGAATCCCCGTGTTACCTCCGGCTTGGTCATGCATACCTACGGACACAATAGGCCGTGTCTGCAGGTGGGAAGCCGAATGTGGGTATGTGTCCTGGTCACTGCACTGGCACCTCCTCTAATTGGTCGGGGCGCCTGTTCACAGAGGGGAGACTGGGGGGAAATAGCGTGATCCTCCCACGCGCTACGTCCCCCTGGCAAATCTCCTCACTGTCAGCTGAAAAGAAGCAGCTGGTGACTCCACATACATATCAGAGGGGGTATGTGGTAGTCTGGAGCCCTCCCCGGATCGCCAAAGGGGGTGGGAGCAGTGACCAGGACGGCTCGGCAAATAGGGTAATTGGCCAGGTACAATTGAGGAGAAAAAGAGAGGGGGAAAGCCACACACATACAAAAAAAAAAAAAAAAAATACATAGATATTACTCTGTCTACACCCATATCCTGCCCAAAACTAAATGAAGAATATCTCTTAGCGGCTCCACCCTGCTCCCACAAAGGACTGAGAAAATGAAGAAACCCAAACGTCAGTCACTGAATTAAACCACTGCAGAGTAACTCATCTAAAATGCCCTTAAGGAGACGGCTTTATTTATATTCATGGGAAGTGTTGGGGATGTTATTTTTAATATGGCATTAGCATTGCCCTGGGAGGAGTGCTCCAGCAACTGACAGCTCTATAGCCACGTACACATGCACACACACACTGGTGTCAGCAGACCTAGACGGAGACCTGCGGGCACTGCGTGAGCGAGAGAGAGAGAGAGAGACTGACAAAAAGTAAGAGAGAGAGAGAGATGGGGAACAAAAAGAGGTTATGTCAAATAAATGCAAGGTTGATGGAGGCTGACAAAGAGAGAGAGGAAGTGCAAGGAGAGGCAGAGTTAACCAAAAACCCAGACAGGAATACGCTGAGACCAGTAAAGAGAAGTAGGGTGGAGGTGTGTGTGGGGGGGGGGGTTGTGTAGGTGTTGACGTGGGGTATAAACAAAGAATGTGATGCCTAAGGGATTGGACAGGTTTGTCTTTTATTTGACTTTGGCCAAGCAGAGACGGGGACTGCAAGGTGATGTAGTGGCAGCTGCTGCATGGTAAGCTGCTGCACTGGGCCCTATAGCCAAGCAGTGTGTGCCTGTGCATGCATGTGTGTGTGCATGCGTGTGTGTGTGTGTTTGCGTGCATGTGTGTGCCAGCATGTATAGGGGCAGGAATTCTAATGCCCTGTCTGCTTCCCTATTGCTCTGTATGCAGGGGGCTGTATACCTGGTACCCGTTTGATCTGTCCATCAACAACATACGCGGGGGGGGGGGGTGGCCTGGAAAAAATAGAAAGAAGATTGTTGGGGAAATAAAAACTCAAAATATAGGAGTAACTCTTTTTTGAGAAAAGCTTGGTTATAAATCAGTGTTTACAAATACCCACAAGTAAACCCCTCAAATGAAATGTTGATGGTGAAATATACTGCATGGCACTGATAGAAACGTATTTTGCTGCCTGTTTTAACAGGGAGGGAAAATTCCCATCAGATGGACTGCTCCAGAGGCCATAGCTTACAGGAAGTTCACCTCTGCTAGTGATGTGTGGAGTTATGGCATCGTCATGTGGGAGGTTGTTTCCTATGGAGAGAGACCCTACTGGGAGATGTCCAACCAGGATGTGAGTTCACACACACACACACACACACACACACACACACACACACACACACACACACACACACACACACACACACACACACACACACACACACACGTACAATTCTAAGTTTATTATATATATACACTACCGTTCAAAAGTTTGGGATCACCCAAACAATTTCGTGTTTTCCATGAAAAGTCACACTTATTCACCACCATATGTTGTGAAATGAATAGAAAATAGAGTCAAGACATTGACAAGGTTAGAAATAATGATTTGTATTTGAAATAAGATTTTTTTACATCAAACTTTGCTTTCGTCAAAGAATCCTCCATTTGCAGCAATTACAGCATTGCAGATCTTTGGCATTCTAGCTGTTAATTTGTTGAGGTAATCTGGAGAAATTGCACCCCACGCTTCCAGAAGCAGCTCCCACAAGTTGGATTGGTTGGATGGGCACTTCTTTGAGCAGATTGAGTTTCTGGAGCATCACATTTGTGGGGTCAATTAAACGCTCAAAATGGCCAGAAAAAGAGAACTTTCATCTGAAACTCGACAGTCTATTCTTGTTCTTAGAAATGAAGGCTATTCCATGCGAGAAATTGCTAAGAAATTGAAGATTTCCTACCCCGGTGTGTACTACTCCCTTCAGAGGACAGCACAAACAGGCTCTAACCAGAGTAGAAAAAGAAGTGGGAGGCCGCGTTGCACAACTGAGCAAGAAGATAAGTACATTAGAGTCTCTAGTTTGAGAAACAGACGCCTCACAGGTCCCCAACTGGCATCTTCATTAAATAGTACCTGTTAGAGCCTGTTTGTGCTGTCCTCTGAAGGGAGTAGTACACACCGGTGTAGGAAATCTTCAATTTCTTAGCAATTTCTCGCATGGAATAGACTTCATTTCTAAGAACAAGAATAGACTGTCGAGTTTCAGATGAAAGTTCTCTTTTTCTGGCCATTTTGAGCGTTTAATTGACCCCACAAATGTGATGCTCCAGAAACTCAATCTGCTCAAAGAAGTGCCCATCCAACCAATCCAACTTGTGGGAGCTGCTTCTGGAAGCGTGGGGTGCAATTTCTCCAGATTACCTCAACAAATTAACAGCTAGAATGCCAAAGGTCTGCAATGCTGTAATTGCTGCAAATGGAGGATTCTTTGACGAAAGCAAAGTTTGATGTAAAAAAAATCTTATTTCAAATACAAATCATTGTTTCTAACCTTGTCAATGTCTTGACTCTATTTTCTATTCATTTCACAACATATGGTGGTGAATAAGTGTGACTTTTCATGGAAAACACGAAATTGTTTGGGTGATCCCAAACTTTTGAACGGTAGTGTATATATATATATATTATATAAAATACAGACTATGATTGCTTTTATTCACACACACACACACACACACACACATATATATATATATATATATATATATAGTAATTATAAATCACAAGTACTTATAATGTTAACTGATACGGAGTTCTCCATCCTAAAAGTCCACAATCTTCACCCTCTTCAAGTATCACTCGGGGCTGTTTTCTTCAGCAGAGGTGGAACTTAACTTTAACTGTGGCTCAAGTAAAAGTACAAATACCCTGAAATAAAATAACTCTTGTAAAAGTACCATATTGATGTTTCTATTAAAGCAAAAGTATGCAAGTACTTGCTCTTAAATGTACATAAAGTATTAAAAGTAAAAGTACTCGTCTGATATCACAGAGCCTATAATGTGGCTTGAAGTATACTGTAAGTCTTTTTCTGCAGAAGAGTAGTAATGCAAACCCTTATTACAGCTTACAGAAAAGAGAAACAACTATAGGTGGTGTCTACTGTAGTAATGTTACATGGATGTGGACCTAATGAATCATTGATGAGTAATCCTAAACCACCAGACCTTTTAAGACGTGTGATGAATCCAGCCCCTGGTCTGTTTTTCCCATGTAGCCCAGATCTAATAAAAAAAAACACATTTCCACTTGTGAATGCTAAAGACTGATGAAGCTGAATGAGAGGTTTTTCTCCAAGTTGACACAAGCCCTGAATTACAATTAGGCAAAAGAAAATGTTGTTAAAAACCTTAAAATCTCATTAAAATGGAAAAAAAATCTTACTTTTAGAACATTTTAATAAACTCTCTGATTGGTTGATTGGTTCCTCTCGCTGTTGATAAATATACATTTTTATTATATTTAAAAATTTATTCTCTGAAATATATATTTAAAAATACATATATATTTAATTATCCATTAAATTTATATCTATTAATTATATATATATATAAAAATATGTAAAAATATGAAAATAAATATTTTAAAGCTTGACTTTTTGGGGGTTTTAAACTAAAATAAAACGACTGTCTTAGAAATGTAGTGGGGTAAAAGTCGAACGTCTCCCAAATATAATATACTTGAGAGACTACAGATACTTGAAAGATGTACTTATGTACAGCAACAGTGTACTTGATCTTAGTTACTTTTTCACCACGTCTCTTCAGTATAGTAAAACTGAGCAACCACCACAGAGCATGACTGTGTGTGTCGGACCAAACAGTACGGTAGCCAGAGTCCTGGTGCGGTCAGGAGTCTGAAAAGAAAACCAAACAATGCAGACAATCCCTCTCAGAGGTGGACCAGCACTGCAGCGGTTTTATTCATTCATGGCTCGGTGCTTTGCATTAAAAATGGACGATTATAGAAGATCTGCATCTGTGAGAGACCAAGGCCACACTCATATTTTCCCTGTTACAGTAGTGATCTGTACAATGTTAGTGAATGAAGCCTAAAATTCATATTGACTCTCTCTCTCTCTCTCTCTCCCACTCTCTGTCTTTCTCTCTCTCGCTCGCTCTTGTTCTCTATCTCCCCCTTCCCGCTCTCTCTCTTGTTCTCTCTCCACCTTCCCTCTCTCTCTCTCGCTCTCTCTATCTCCCCCCTTCCCTTTGTGCTCTCTGTCTGTCTCTCTTGCTCTCGCTCTCTCTCTCTCTCTTGCTCTCGCTCGCTCTTTTTCTCCCCCTTCCCTCTCTCTCGCTTGCTCTCTCTATCTATCTATCTATCTATCTATCTATCTATCTATCTATCTATCTATCTATCTATCTATCTATCTATCTATCTATCTATCTATCTATCTATCTATCTATCTATCTATCTATCTCCCCCCTTCCCTCTCTCTCTCTCCCTCTCTGTCTGTCTTTCTTGCTCTTTCTCTCTCTATCCCCCCCCCCCCTCCATGTAGGTGATCAAAGCAATAGATGAAGGCTACCGTTTGCCTGCTCCTATGGACTGTCCTGTGGTGCTGCACCAGCTCATGTTGGACTGCTGGGAGAAGGGGCGCAGCGAGAGGCCAAAGTTCGGCCAGATTGTCACGACCCTGGACAAACTGATCAGAAATCCAGCCAGCCTCAGAGAGCTTGCCAACAGCTCAGTATGGTCAGTGGAAGAATACATTCATCTGCTCCACTATCTCCTGACAGTATCTGAGTTTTATGAGCATCGGAGAATTTGGATTTGCACGTTTGTAGTAAACACGCCCAGGTTGCGATGCGTGTATCAAAACACGGCACAAATCTGCCATGCAGCGCACGGAAGTAGATCCAACCATGCAGCTGGTGGGCTGAAGGTGGGTGAGCAGCAGCCGAGCATGTATAGCAGCAGCAGCGGCAGAACAATAAGCAGCACAGTCTGGTGTATTTTCAGCCGAACGATCCTCTTTTATGGTGAATATATGGCTGAGGCTTATCCAGCCAGTCTCCTGAACGAACTTCGTCTGCCAATTCTCTCTTTTGTCTCTCGTTTCACTGCCTCGCTAAACATCTGAAAAAAAATCTATTTATATTTCACTGGCTCCGTGTTTCCAAACACACTTCATGTGTTATATCTATATGAATCCCCGACCGTTGTGAGACGTTGATATTGCTTCCCTGCCAGCGAACTGAATCTGTGTCCCCGATGCAACGCACAAAGCACCCTTCCATCGGGATGTCATTAAATCAAGACTGCGTTTTTCACTTCTGCCACACACTTGTCTCGAGCACCTTATTATGACTGCAAAAGTTGAAAAAGTCCCAATTCCCACAATACCACCAGTGCAGACAAAAGCTGCTGTGGTGAGTGCAAGGCTAAGCGGAAAGAATAAACCCTCGCAAAATGTTGAAGAAATTATTCAGCCACATGGGGTGACAAAACGGAGGTAATTCCTAAGCGTGCCAGCTATCAGGGCTTAACAGAATAAACTCAAAGTAAGCTCTGAACAACACAACAATAAAACAGTTGCAGATGGTAAAAGAAAACAGCATCCTTGGACCTTTCTAAACACCAAGGCCATAGGTTAGTTTACAGTACTTGGTGCAGAAAAGCAATTTCGAGAGGGTGACAACAACAAATGGCGAGCCTACGCACAACTCAAAATAATGTTTAACCAGCCCGTCAGTGGCTGCGTGTTATGCTGGCTCTCAGAGTTTTTTTTTTCTTTTCTTTTGGCTGTGGAGTGAATTACTCTATTGATTTTTTAACTGGGTGTTTTTATGTCCAGTAGGCAGGATCCGTCTACCCCCGAGTTCAGCGTGAGCACAGTTGACGAGTGGTTGGATGCTATCAAGATGGGGCAGTACAAGGACAACTTCTCTAGCTCAGGATACGTCACCCTGGACTCAATCCTCTACATCAGTGTCAGGTGTGTACGGGAAGTGTGTGTGTGCATGTGTGTGTGTGTGTGTGTGTGTGCGTGTGGGTAGTAGGTGTGTTTGGGGGATGTCGCCACTAAATTTAAACGTGAAATGCTTTAGGGCATCCGGTTGGTGTGGCAGTCTATTCTGTTGCCTAACCAACATGGGGATCGCCAGTTTTAGTCCTCGTGTTACCTCTGGCTTGGTGAGTCAGGCGTTCCTACAGACACAATTGGCCGTGTCTGCGGGTGGGAAGCCAGGTGTGGTTTTGTATCCTGCTCGCTGCACTAGCACCTCCTCTGGTCGGTCAGGGCGCCTGTTCCGCGGGGAGGGGGAGCTGGGGGGAATAGTGTGATCCTCCTGCACTACATCCCCCTGGTGAAACTCCTCACTGTCAGGTGAAAGTAAGTGGCTAGCGACTCCGCATGTATCGGAGGAGGCATGTGGTAATCTGCAGCCCTCCCTGGATTGGCAGAGGGGGTGGAGCAGCAACCGGGATGGCTCGGAGGAGTGGGGCAATTGAACTCATTCTGCTTATAAAAGACCCAATTTAAATGTTCAATTAAAGTACAAATGAATACATGAAAAAGACAAGTATCTCTAACACAGTGTACCATTTGCTCTGTCTTGGTTTTAGTGAGTTGGGTAAGATGGGTGTGAGTCTGGCAGGCCACCAGAAGAAGATCCTGTCTAGCGTGCAGAGTCTGCAGGCCCACGGGACACATATCCAAGTATAATATTTTGTCCATAAACACACAATGACACCGAGCCAAAATGGACGCTCCCTTCAAGAGATTACCCGCTGAGATGGAGCCTCAATGGATACTTCTGTGCTCACCCTCCATTGATTCTGAGACACTGAGATGGAGACAAAAAGGACGCTTGGCTCCTTCACCTTCTCGCAGTTTTCACCATTCTCCCCATCCCTGATGGGCACTACCAGCTTTAGCACCGAGTCCCAGCAACACAACCACCATTGCAGAGCAACAGAGAGACACTCGTGTCCAGCCAGGCCACATCTAGAGCATCTCAGACCATTTCACTTCATATCAGCTCGACAAAACAAAGGAAAAAAATATATTAAAAAAAAAAATTCTGAAAAATGAAGTACAAAAAAGAAATTAGAATATAATTATCATCACTGTCTGTGAAGTGTACAGTTGGATTTTACTGTTGTTTTGTTTTTTTTTCTCTTTTGAGAATGGCATTTTGAGTTCTCACTTTCGAAAAATTTAAAGAGGTCGGAAGATACAGTATGTATATGTGTAGATATATGTTTATATGGACTGTGTCCCGCAACCGTAGAGATGGACCTAACGTTTGTATTGGTGTTAAGGTTTATATAGGTGGACCTTAGGAGTTATACCTGGTACGTGTATGACCCCTTCCCTTGCTTTGTGTAACCAGAACGCCATTAGGTGAGCCAAGACAATAAATGGCATGAATGTGTGGGCAGTATGGCTACAGAGAAAATGGACCTGTTGAGACAGAGAGGGATGTGTATACCGCAAGATAATTTAAGATGAAAGCATGAAGTTCTTTGAAGGCGTGGTATTAGACCAGGACAAGGGCTTTTCGAGTCGCAGCACTCAAAAACGGGCGGCACGGTGGCGCAGTGGTTAGCACGGTCGCCTCACAGTAAGAAGGTCCTGGGTTTGGGGTAGTCCAACCTTGAGGGGTCATCCCAGGTCGTCCTCTGTGTGGAGTTTGCATGTTCTCCCCGTGTCTGCGTGGGTTTCCTCCGGGTGCTCCGGTTTCCTCCCACAGTCCAAAGACATGTAGGTCAGGTGAATTTGCCATACTAAATTGTCCCTAGGTGTGAATGTGTCGGCCCTGTGATGGACTGGCGGCCTGTCCAGGCTGTCTCCCCGCCTGCCACCTAGTGACTGCTGGGATAGGCTCCAGCATCCCGTGACCCCGGTTGGGATAAGCAGCTTGGATGATGGATGGATGGGCTCTCAAAAACACACTTCCATAACAACTAGCATCGGTGCATGCTAGCTAATTTGGCTGCACTCATGATGTAACTTTGTGCAAAAAAAAAAAGAAAGAAGAAGAAGAAACAAACAAACAGAAGACATCAGCAGACACTATTCAGTGTGCAGTTAGCCGAGTGAAATTTTCCTCCCCACAGTAAATAACGCCGTCTATTAGAAAGCAATTAGAGCGCCTGTGATAACACCATGTTGCAGTGAATACTGATAGAGCTTATCGCTAGACTGATAAAACGGTGACAGATTAGTTTGGTTATTTGGGTGTGGGTTGTAAATGTCGGCCTTCAAAAAACATCACCGTGTTAAAAGTTTGAACCCCCGATCTCCTTTCAAAGTTTGCCAAGTTTGGAGGGGAGATAACGGTGACGCGTTATGAGGGTTGTTCGTGTAAGAGCCGTTGCGGCCCTACGTGCTAATAGTACACATGAAGGTAACTTACAGGAAAGGGAACTTTGACGGATGGAGTATTGGGATGGACCCATCCTCACCCAGAAAGAGAAGGCTACACGCAGCTTCACTTTTTGGCTGTCCTACCAGGAGAAGGGGGAAATTTTGCATAAAAAGACACTGTGGCTGTATTCAGTCTCACGCTGCCGTTACCAGTCATGCTGAGCTATAGAAAATGTGCTTCGACTTCAGCCAACACCTGGCAATGTGTGTAGGCGAAGACTTACAAAACCCTACAGTCTTTACAGGTAAACGCAAAGAATTTTAACGTTCGTCCTCCCGTTGCCGGCGTTTACTGATACTTTCGATGTTGAGTATAATGGTACCCTTTCCGTGTGCACTGCATTGCACTGAACCTGCTTTAAGTGTATTTCTAATCCAGTACTCCATAGGACCAACAGCAGCATACAGTACATATGATTGTACCATAGTGTAATATATGTACAGTGTTGACTTCCATTGTTAGAATGTTTGTAATGATGATGATGATGACTATGATGTGCTTTTATTGTGAAGGAGAAGACATTTCTGGGGGGAAACTTGTGCATGGGCGGGTCATGTAGAAGAAGGGGGGAAAGGTGATTTACCGGTCTGAACAATGGAATGTAGCATGGGTGTGAAGCTTAAGCTTTGATTGACAGGTGGTTTGATTGACAGGTGGCAGTGACTGCAGTTTCTACTGCAGAGTTAGAAAGAGTAGAATGGACATTCCTTGTCAGCAGGACGGTCTCATGTACAGTAAATTGTTTTTCTGAGCCCTTTTTTTTTTTAATTTGAGATTGTATGATATACCCCGTCTACATGAAGGTCAGTAATCAGGCTTTGTCACACATGCAAAACCCAGCTCTCCGATCCGGAGAACCAACCAACCCGTATGGTGTTTTTTTGGAGCATTCTACTCTTCCTAACTCTATGATATCACTCCGGCGGTCCAAGTTCAGCCGCTTGACTTTTAGATGCCTTATTTACTGAGCTGTCGTTCTTTTGTGTTGCTCTCTAGAGGTGGTGTTAGGAGTAACGTGTATATAGTATTTATCTGTGTTCTTGAGGTGACCTCACATCGATACCCTCGTTTTGTAACGTCCCCCGAGACCACATCTGTTCGCATTCGTCCAAATCAGAGAAGGGCCCTTTGTCCTGAAAGCGGAAACACCACATGACGTGTTTAATAAATGCTGATCTTGCTGCATTTCCCAAAAAGAAAAGAAAAAATAATTCATATCCATCTGATTCGAATGACGAGAAATGCACTGTCCGAGGTCGACTTTTACATATTCAGGGCATCAGTTTCACAAGCGGAGGGTCCTGTAGACCAGTGTTTCCCAACCCAGTCCTGAAGGAGCCCCTATCCTGCAGATTTTCTTTGCAACCCTGAACAGGTCCCTGTTCGTAGTTATTCAACCAGTCAGCAATGAATTATGCCAGATGTTGCACACCTTGCATAACGAAGTGCTGTGAGATGATTGGTTGAGTAAGTACGAGCAGGGCCACCTACTATGCAGGGCTACAATGAAAATCTGCAGGATAGGGGTCCCTTGAGGACTGGGTTGGGAAACGCTGCTGTAGACCATCAGACGGCTTGGCCTGCCCTGAACGTGTGCGCGTTTAAACGTGCAAGATCTTTGACATACTTCCGCCGCGGTCGCCAGAAAACTCCTGTGTTGGGTGTTTAGATTTTGATATTGTTCTCCGTTTTACAAGCTCGATTCCCGCTCCCGGCTTAGAAAACTGTGATTTTTTTTTTTTAAGCCTACACGGGTTGGCCCGTGAAAACGGCACCGGGTCTAGGTGAGTTTTAAGTGTCGCTCATCAGCGCTCTCTCCCGGTCAGGTGTGTGGGATCGGGCCTTTCTGATCGCAGATACAATATGACCCCCCCCCCGCTCCCACCACTAGGTCAGTATTGTAAATGTCCCTGAGTGATTTGCATTTTGCATTCCCCTCGCTCTCGCTCTCTCTCTCTCTCTTGCTCCCCATCTCTCTGCCTTTATCCATCTTAAGCCACCGTACAATGCTCCTTTGTCCCCATGGCAGGTTTCTATGCGCTGCTTGTTCTAAAAGGGTCTTGGCATTCTAATGTCCTTCATGTTGCTGTAATAAATATGCTAATATTTCTAATTTCTCACCTGGAGGCTGCAGTGTCTTTCATTTTTGTCATTTTCTCCTCTTTCTCTTTCACACATGTACATGCACACACACACACACACACACACACACACACACACACACACACACACATGCCATCATAATACATTCACGCCTTTTAAATTCCGGTCGAGCTGGAGATTGTGACGCCGCATTATTCACGGGGACCTTTGCATGGAAGAATTGTAATCTGAAGATTTCACATAATTATCTTTTGCTGTGTTGCGAAGCCCACAGGTGAAAAATCCATTTTGAGTCGCTCCCTGGCCGGTCTAGGGGAAAATGGATGCATGGAAGATGGTCTGTTCTCCAATTAAAAACTGCACGCGCAGTCGTCTTCCCCCCAGCTGTGCGCTAATGGTGACAGCAGCGGTAAAATTCCTGCAACATTCTTGAATGACAAAACATCGCCGTGCGTGTGCGTGAGCGAGAGAGGGAGAGAGTTCCTCACTGATGGGTAATGCCGTCTCAAGGGAGAAGCTAGGTCAGTGACTTCTGGCCTTGGTTAACCCCTTAATGCACAGTCCCAGTTGCTGTCAGTCTATGTTACCGCCATTACACCTCATTTAGCCCATCATATTGGATGGCATATTCCCATCGCTCCCTATCTGTTTTT
>NC_079224.1:37540714-37588214 GCF_029633865.1 Lampris incognitus | reverse complement strand
GTCGTTCTTCCCACTCGGAGGAGGTCCGTGCATCAAAACCCCCGCGTTGGAGAGAAGGGCTGGATGCAATTCGTTGCGTGATTTGACACGATTTGCATGTGAGGATGCATGCATGTGCATATATATATATATACATACACGCAAGTGTGTGTGAGTCAGAGTATGTGTGCTTCGGGACATGCTTGCACATGTCTACATATGTGTGTTCTTTGGACATGTCTCTTTGGGACATTGTAGTGTTGTCATATGTGCCGTGTGTGTTTGTGTGTTTGTCTTCCTGCGTAATCAAACACAGCTCCTTCACGGCCATCAATCACGCTTTGATGTTCAGAGGAAGTGCCTGGAAACCCAAACAAACACCCCCCCCACCCCCCCACCCCCCGTGCTGGGACCACTGGTGCAAGCTGGTGTATGCTTGTGTTGGTGGATCTGTGAGGAAACGTGATCTACTGCAACTCAGTGAGGGTAGGGTGGATGGGGTGGAGGTGGGGTGGGTGTGGTTCCATCCTGTCTGTCTACTGTATGCAGACCATCTGCAAAATATGTATTTTTTCCGCTTCCGGTGTGGGAATTTGGCGGCGTGAATTCACCCAGTACCGTCCATGCAGTCCCCATCTCAGCTTGTCTTCCTTTGATGGCTGGGAGACCTGGAGCTGGATCGGCTGAGAGAGCTTGGTCTGCTGCGTCCTGTGGCCCAGGGACCACGGCCCTGCCCGGAGCTGCGCCTGAACAGGTAACCCCGAGGATGGTCTGACAGGATGCGGAAGCAGGCAGGGATAAGCTAACCGCTAGCCCATGCAGACTGGCAGTTCCGATAACACAGAGGGCGGCGTGGCGGCGGCCTCGCCTCACCTTGACTGTTTTTAGTGTTGTTGTGTGGAGTCCGGGGAGGTGTGTCGAGAGTGTCTGGCTGGGAGAGCTAGTGTTGGATTGGCTGAGGGAACCTGGTCTGCTGCGTCTGGTGGGCCCAAGGACCACAGCCCTGCCCGGACCTGTGCCCGAAGAGGAAACACCGAGGGCGGTCTGACAGGACGCGGGGTAGGCTAAGCTAACTGCTAGCCCATGCAGACCAGCAGTTCCGACAGTCATCCTGGCGTTCGTTCTCTCGGACAGTGATTGTTTTGTTTAGTTTGTATATATGTGTTAGCTTGGATGTGTGTGTTAGTTTGGCTATATGTGTCAGTTTGGATATGTGTGTTAGTTTGGATATATGTGTTAGCTTGGATGTGTGTGTTAGTTTGGATATATGTGTTAGTTTGGATATATGTGTTAGCTTGGATATGTGTGTTAGTTTGGATATGTGTGTTAGTTTGGATGTGTGTGTTAGTTTGGATATGTGTGTTAGCTTGGATATGTGTGTTAGTTTGGATGTGTGTGTTAGTTTGGATATATGTGTTAGTTTGGATATGTGTGTTAGTTTGGATATGTGTGTTAGTTTGGATGTGTGTGTTAGTTTGGATATATGTGTTAGTTTGGATATGTGTGTTAGCTTGGATATGTGTGTTAGCTTGGATATGTGTGTTAGTTTGGATATGTGTGTTAGCTTGGATATGTGTGTTAGCTTGGATATGTGTGTTAGTTTGGATATGTGTGTTCTTGTAGTTCTTGAATGTGTGTTTTTGTCTTTGTGTCGCACTGCTGTGGGCTGGGGGAAATTACGTTTCGACAGATAAAGCGTCCCTGATTCCTGACATCAGGCTTTGGGAGGTCGAATCCGGCGCTCCGTTTACCTCAGAATGGTGCTCAGCGACTCAAACGCGTCCCAAAAAAACACCTCGTGCTCTTCCCTCTCGAGTTCCCATGGCTCCCCTCATCCCGCGCTCCTCTTCCGGTTTGCGTCGCTTGCTTCGTTCCATACATGAGCCCTGTTAAAGCCGCAGCGAGGACGTCTGGATTTGTATGACCTCTGCTCCCGTGTCCCTAGAAGATCAACGCCATCGCCACGAAGATCTCCACCAGTTATTGAGCTTCTGGCAGCTCGGGTGTTTGTTGTGACGAGAGGCGTGAGTGATGTAGGGGGGCTTTGGGGGAAGCAGATATGCAGCGTTGAAGTCGCGCGTCTCCAACTGAGGCGGCGTAGCCCGCCTGCCTGCCTGCCATAAACTGCTCCATCAGATTTCACAGGGAGTTAAAACCATTACGTAGCGCTATCTGGTCTCCTGGCTAATAGGCCTCGCGTGTTTACGTCGGTCATATAGCGGCATCTGAGGCTGGCGGATAGTCAGCAGAACTCCCGGGTTTTAAAGTATCAGGTTATCAGTGCGGGGGCGGGACCGGACGCTTAGCTCGTCTCCGTTCTGAGCCACGCCCACCGGAAATCACGGAGGGTTGTCTCAACCTACCAAATAATGTGCGCTGTCACGCTCGCCTGGCGCGTTGTGCTGCCTTCTCTTGTGAGAGCGTCCTCCTTTTGCATAGATATCGACTCCTTCCCCTCACTTCTTATTCCGTCCTCCATCTTCCTCCACTCTGCTCGTCATTTATCAGCCCCCTTGTTGATTGCCATTGACAAGGGGGCGTGTCTGCTGAGAATGGATTGGCAGGGCCTCCGGGATACTGCAAGCGACGCAAACCAAAACGGAGTATAAATAAGGGGTGCTGTTGTTGTTGTTGTTGTTGTGTGTGTGTGTGTGTGTGTGTGTGTGTGTGTGTGTGTGTGTGTGTGTGTGTGTGTGTGTGTGTGTGCCAGGTTTTTCTATCCTAACGGGGACGAAAAACCTGAAACCACATACCTTGTGGGGACATTTTATGGGTCCCCATGAGGAAAAGAGTCTTATTTTAGGATTAGGATTGGGTTTAGGGTTAAGGTTAGAATTAAGATTAGGTTAGAGGGTAAGTAGGTGGTGACATGATGTGTGTGTGTGTGTGTGTGTGTGTGTGTGTGTGTGTGTGTGTGTGTGTGTGTGTGTTCGTACCATCTTTTTCTATCCTGACGGTGACCAAATGTCCCCATTAGGATAGAAAAACCTGAAACCACCTATACCTTGTGGGGACATTTTTGGGGTCCTTGTGAGGAAAAGGGTCTATTTTAGGGTTAGGATTTGGTTTTAGGGGTACAGTTAGAATTAGGATTAGGTTAAAGTAGGGGTAAGGGTAAGGGTTAAGGTTAGGCATGTAGTTATGATGGTTAAGGATAGGTTTACGGGCTAGGGAATGAATGTAATCAATGAGGGTTCCCCGCAAGTAGAGGGTGACGTGTGTGTGAGTGTGTGAGTGTGTGTGTGTGTGTGTGTGTGTGTGTGTGTGTGTGTGTGTGTGTGTGTGTGTGTGTGTGTGTGTGTGTGTGTGTGTGTGTGAGGCATTTGAATAGGGGGAGTTTTACACTGAGCAAAGGGAATTAACACAAGGCTGCCTCAGAACAATCCCGGGCGGTGCCACGGATGGTAGGAAAAGCCTCAGATGTTTGACAAGTAAACTGGCATTGACTCCCCCGTGCAAAACAAAAGATCAGCTCAGAAGAAGCCAGGATGAGGCATCGACCAACGCAGGCCCAGTTTGGCAGGCTGGTCAATGGCTGGCAGGCTGGTCAATGGGCTGAACTTGAGGTGGGTCTTAAGGGGTCAAGGGTCAAAACCTATTAGACCTATTCCGCTCCTCATATGCATTTCTATTGGAACAGCTGAGACTCTTGTGAACACTCATTAGCATTATGGAGAGTTTCAACCCAAAATTGAAAATCCTTTGCCCCCCCCACCCCCTGGATAATTACTTGCGGCATGAAACCGAAGCACACAAATAGGCTGTTATTATTTGCGATGAGTCCTTTTCAGACCTTTGCCACCATTCATTCGATGAGAAATATTGACGGACAGATTTCAAGAACCTCAAGTAGGTCTCTCTATGGATTCCTTTCTGCACAAACGCAGAGTAAGAGCTAGCCGAGGCGGGCAGAAGTGCAGAAAACGGAGCGCCAGTGCCAAAAGAGACGGCCACATGTTTGAGGGACAGTCATGTTCCAGGAATTTCTTAAGCAGCAACAGTTAACTGGACTTTTTATAGCGGGCCACCAGAATCACATGGTTTGTAAAATGTCATGGAAAACTTGCAGCGACTTGGGAGGTTAGGGCTGCACATGCCTGCAATAATCATAACACGCAAGTGTCTACACACACACACACACACACACACACAGACTATGACCACATGAAGATGTGCTGTAATAGCCAATGTTTGACCACACAAGCTGTGTTGTTAGGAGTGTACTTGCTGACTCGAGCACTTGAGCTTTTTTGTCTTTACACAAAAATTAAAGCCATTCATCTCATTTGTCGTTATTTAACTCTGTCCCTCCGTGTGTCTCTTTCTCCATTTCTCTCTTCTCTCTTTGCCTTAATGTGAGATGTTAGCATTTTTTTCACGTCTCTTCTGTGTGTATGTGTGCACGCACACACACACACACACACACACACACACACACACACACACACACACACACACACACACACACACACACACACACACACACTTTAGGCGCACATATGAAGCAACGATGACAAAGGGCAAGCAGTTGTGGCTCTAAATCAGCCGTGTGCTTACTAACTGAGGTTTGACCCAAATAACTGTGTAATTTATGAAGGCTTTTAGGCTCCCGGGCAGCCTGGCAAGTAGAACAGAGAATAATGTGTGGCTCCACCGGTGCACTTTATATTGCAGTGTTTTACTAGGACACATGTCTGAGGCCCTTAATGATACAGAGACGGTAAACACAATGTTAATGGACACTGGGTTTATGAAGATGCGCTCGGCTGCAGGAGAAGCAGCATATATATACACACACACACACACACAGAGTTACAAACAGTCATGAAAAACATGGACACTAACGTGACACCAATATTGACATATACCCACAGACATATGGCGATATGCTCAGAAAACAGAAGCGGTGAGGAGAGTCATAATAATGGAGGCATTTTTACACGTTAGAGATGCTGGAGAGAGGGATGGGAGGGAGAAAGAGAGAGAGAAAGAGCAAGAGAGAGAGAGGAGAGAGCGGGAGATGGGAGAGAGAGAGGGAGAGAGAGAGAGAGATCATTAGCAGTAAGGCACTGGCCCCCAGGCAGGGTTGCAAGCGGATATGGACCACTGTTAGCAGCTGTTGGAGGAGATGACATCTCAGTCAGACCCAAAGGACGACTTAAGATATCCCAAGCACTCATATAGTAACTCTGTGTGTGTGTGTGCGTATGAGGACCTCAACGGCTGAACTGGCGGAAGATGTCTCCAGGTCACAGCGGCAGTGGAGGTGGATGAAGGCTGCAGCAGAGGGTGGTCCCCAGTCGTCTTGGTTCTCCACGCCATTGGACCCTGGCCACCCCCTGCAGAGGACCGTGTGGTTGCTGCAGGCGCATCAGCCTTTCCACGTAAAAAGCTGTCACGTGCAGGCGTTCTCCCATTATGCGGCTCCAGGATCGGCCTCTACGCCCACCTGAGGACCCAGAGGGAGGACGGTCATACTCGACCCCGAGTGACCGCCGTGTGTGTGTGTATGTGAGTGTGTGTGTTTATTTGAGTGCCTGTGTACATGAGCAATCGTGCATGCGGGCTTCAGATACTGCAGAGGGTCATTTGCCTTAGTGTTTGAAGTGGAGATGCAGCTCTGGAGGATCAAACCCCCCCGTCGCAACTCCACAGATCAGAGCCCAACAGACAGGCCTTTCCTGTCCTGTTGTTGTTTTCATATCTGCTCTGTTATTTCAATTTCCACTTCTTTCTTTCATCCGTTATTCTCACAGTTTTCTCTTTCTTAGATGCACGTATGTACACCTGAGCAGCGTGTGCTGGAGCAGCATTGACAGAGAGCTGGGAGAATTGGGGAAATGAGCTTTGGGTTCTGTAAAACAACATTAGACTGTTCCTGCTTCATCTGATAAGCAGTCAGATAATTTAGCTAATGCTGCCCTCGCTTTCACAAGAGATACAGGGAGAGAACGGGGGGGGGGGGGGTAGGGGACACAAGCAGGGCAGATAGAGAAGGTAGGAGAGAAATATTAGGCGAGGGGGCAAGAGTTTGAGTTTATTTGCGTTCACATGTGTTTTTCTCGAACTTATCAAATAAATTGGGCCCCGTCGCCTGCTGATAAGGTCAGCTGTCAATCTACACTCAGTTAAAGGATTACATCCGCGTGCAAACACACACACACACACACACACACACACACACACACACACACACACACACACACACACACACACATACACACACACACACAAACGCATGCACACAGATATGCTATTCATTAACTTCTGTCCATATAGACATATAGAAAACATGTGTTTATCTGTGTTATGCACATTTTCAGGGAACTTAAAATGAAGTGATCTAGGAGGGGGGAAAAAGATAGTAGCGAATACCTCTCCAAACAAAATTTTATCTCACTCAAATTCACTCAATTTTTTTCCACAGTTCTTTGCTGCATTGGCTTGTATATCTTGCATGCACGTCTACTTGACTTAGTTTCATTTTCTGTGGACTTCTTAAAATATTTCATGCTGTTGTGACACGACTGTGGTCAGGGGCGGAGCAGCGATTTTAAAAGTGTGGAGGTTGTAGAGGTGGGACATGGGCATGGACATGGCCCCCATTCCAGTCTCCGCAACATGCCAAATCAAAATGAAGGCCATGCATTTCTACATTTTCTTCACCATCATATGCAAATATTGAGTTCAAAATCCACCTTGTAGCACCACGCCCTTCTCCCCAACTATCCGCTTTCTTTCCTTCCAAAGCAAAGATCTAGCGAGCCCGTGTCACTATAACTTATCTCACATGACTACTTGAATTGAAAAGGAGTCAGTCTTCATCAGCCTTTTCCTACGGTGCATTTCCTCACATCTTGCATAACAAAAAGAACAATCGGAATGTTGAACAACATAGTCGATGGGCTGTCAGGGCCAGCGGGGCCTTCTCTGCTGGCTGCGTCCAAATTAAAATCATAATTTGTTTTTCATAGTGAAATTGAAGTGTGGCTGAAATGTGTCTGGATTCAATTACTTGTTTTTATCGTGGGGCTGTGCAGGGATTTCCAGCATCACCTAAACATACCACAGCTCCTTGGACCAGCACTAGTTTGTGTCGCTAGCATATCCTCGAAGCCCCTGCAAAGCGATTATAACTTTAAGTGACCGTATCGTCAGCCAATCAAATGTTGACGTGTAGTGACACACGTATCGTGCCACCCCCCAATGTCGTCATCAACTTTGAGCCCGAGCCTTTGGCGGGTTGTGAACAATGGCCGCCGCGTTCGCCGCTAACTACTGACGAACTTGTTGCTGATTTACTTTTGGGTTTTTTGGGGTTTTTTGTGAATCTGGTCGGATTGTCTGCATTGTCTACACGTTCTCCCAACAGACGAAATGACTGGATGGATTCTGCGCGAGAAGGCTGCCGCGTGTCTCAGGTGAGGTGAACTTCAGCTCCAGGTCGGTGAGCCCATTTTTCTAGTTGAGTTGCCGGCGGGGCGCTGATCATATTGTGGCTAGACGTTGTTGAACTTGTTGGAGTTGTGCAAGTGATTCTTGAACACAACAGCTGTGGAAACTTTTGTTTTTATCTCCGCCGGGCGGTGTGTTCGGTCGCGTTTGTGTCCGTCCGCGGCTAACCTCGCAAATTACTCGACCTGTCAGCCTAAAAAACAGTTCCGCGCAGTTCTGACAGCATGACCCAGCACCTCCCGCGGTCGCGACATTTAAAACCCTTCAGAAAACGTTTGTTCCCGCCGTCGCCGCTCCCTCTCTCCATTCACACTCTAGCTCGCTCGACCGACGCCGCTCTCTGTCGCTCCACGCATGCGCACAGTGGATTTCGCTCGGGCGGCGACAGTGCCCGTCACGTAGTCGGGTGTAAGTATTGTAACGTGCATGGATAAGAAGACACGCTGGCCGCTGGCTGGCGGGTCTGACCCCTTAGTCGAGCGGTTAGCGATGCCTCCTGCGGTGCGGGCGATACGGGTTCGCTTCCCGGCCGCGGCAGATCCTGTGGTTGCGTTGTTCCCCGAATTCGCTACGGTATTGAAAGTGAACGAGACGTTGATCGTATTTCGCAAATCAGCAAAAAATTCACGGTTGATCTCAGCACAGCAGTACTGGAGGTTCACCGGACGAACCAAAAACATAATTCGCTGTATTCACCTCGCTGCCATGTTTGTTTAACTGACATCATGAGGGGGGCGGGGGGGATTACGGAAGTGCCATGGACTCCCGATGTAAACTCTCCGCTATGAAAACACAGTTTCAAGAGTGGGATTAATCAGAAACACGTTCACAGCTGGAAAGCACCTCAGGAGCTACAATAAAACATTTCCAATGGCTGAGCTATATATATATTTATTACCGTTTTGTTATTGCTGTAGAATGAATGAAAGTCATTCGCCTACATTCATTTTATATCACGAAAACCGCGATGGTTAAACACATCTGAAGTCTTTTAATAAGGGCCCCTTTTCCCGGTAGGCGAAAAAAAGGGGTCGTTTGTCGCCAAGTCCGACCACCGGAGAAGGGGAGATGCGCCTGGCGGACATCTGCGCTCGTGCATTCTTCCCTTACTGTTGTTGTGCCATGTGGCGTGCGTGTGCAATCTGGTTGCTGAGTGACATGAAGGAAGACCTGATGGCGATGCTGCTGTAGTGCACAGTGGTGTGCGTTGTGGTTGTTCAAAACCGGCTGTCATGTTGGTGTAGATCCGGTAGTGCATATAGTGCGCGATAGTGCATTTTGTATGGGGCTGTGTTGGCTGTATCCGGCACCCATATGAGAAATTGATGTATGTGTGTGTGTGTGTGTGGGGGGGCAATTCGTTACTGAAGGCCCTGACTGAAACCCCACAGTACACCACTGACTATACTATACTATACTATATACACTACACTATCAAGCTAGCAGGCATAGGTCTGCTACAGACTGCTAGCCTACTAATTTGGCAGCTTGCTGAGACGAGAAACCCAGGGTGCAAGAGACGTCCCCAAAAGAGGGGGGCGTCCAGACTTGAACTTGCTATCTAGCAGTGAAAATGCTAACTAGCTTAAAAAAAAGTCAGCTACCGTTAGCTTGCATCGAGTTTGTCTGCATTTGGAATGATTGAGCTTGCATTACTATTTCATTTTATGTTTAATGACTAATGTTAGCTGACACATCACACAACAAGACGACGTTACAAATGAAGACTCCACATTACTAACTAGTTAAATGGGCGTTTCAGAGTACCTCTAATCTGTTATTTCCTCATCTGTTACCACAACCAGCGGCGAGGGACGTTTTTTATTTAATGACAAACATTCAAATATGCAGACACAGACGTGCTCAACAAGATTATAATAACGGGTAAACTTCACAGAAGGATAAAATAAAAGATAAATAAGAAGACACAAAAATTAACATTGGGGTAATGAACTACATTATGATAAAACTGAGAAAGAACTCGTATCATAAACTATCAAATTATTACTCTTTGAATAATTCATCATACATTTTCACAGTGTTATTGCTTCTTTCTTTTTTTTAATCATTTTTAAGTTCCGGAGTCTTAACATACTCTTTAAATTCACCTAAAAAGCCAAAAAAAATGGGGGTGACTTTTGTTATTCTGCATTTATGTATGTGAAATGTACCGTATAGGGTGAACAAGTCTACAATGAATTCAATGTTATTTTTATTGTGTTCAAAATATGTAATGACTTCTTCACTCGCCGTGTGCTTATTCTTCCCTGGCCTGGTGGGTTGGTCAAATGGCTGTGATTGGCTGGATGGCCGTTCACTCAATCTAACTTGACCAATAGATTTTCATGTATGTGGAACTCTGTTACGTTTCACCAGTGACTAGGACATATGGGAACTGAAGTGACTAGGACATATGGGAAAAGTGTGCATGTGCGTGTGTGTGGGATCATGCCCCTGAAGCGCGGGTGTCGCAGCACTCGCGGCTGTGACGCGCATACCATCTTGCGAGCTCCCTGGCGTCTGCTCACTTATGTGTGAATGGTGGACTGGCGAGGGACAAGATAAAAGCTTTTTAATAGAAATATATGTTAGTAATAAGCATATAGAAGTTGTTTACACTCTCATCCAAAATTCAGTTTTTGCAGTCCAGCATCATTAGATATCCAGCCTGACAACTGCCAAACAACGACGTCTGTAACAATCGAGGTCTGTCTTCATCGAGAAAATGTCCTGCATGCAGATGCCAGGCCCTGTCATTCTGACATATTCATTTTGGCTTCAGAGAAGGGGGGCATAAAAGCCATTGCCAAAAGCGGAGTGTTTGTTAAATTAAGATAAATGGGCTGGTTTGGCTTGAAGGTGATATTTTATTTAGGATCAGAGGCTCTCTATTTGGTAATGCCGCAGCCACTCCCAAAACAACATGACAGCCCAGGGAAATGGATATTGATTAGAAAGGTTTATGCCTTGTTTTTTTTTTTAACCTCATCTTTCTCTTTTCTCCTCCCACCATACCGCGTCTCTTTCTGTTTTCCTCTTTTTAATGCTCTCCGTCGTATTCTTCCTTCCTTCCTTCCTCTCTCTACCATACCCCCCCCCCCTCCGTCTCTCTATATCTGTTGTCAGACCGTAATGTGTGATGTGTTATAAAGCATGATGGATGGTTAAAGCTGATTTCAGGGCCCAGCGGCTGAAGCTGGGGTTTGAGGACACCTGATCGAATTTCAATTCCCATGTTTCATGCCGTTTTGTGTGTGTGTGTGTGTGTGTGTGTGTGTGTGTGTGTGTGTGTAAAAGAGAGTAAGAGAGAGAGGGAAAGCGAGAGTGAGGAAAAAAAAAAGTAGAAATGGGTTTGTGTTTGAGAAAGACGGAGTAAGAGTGCTTCTTTGCCGGCTCTAAAAAACTCGGCCATGAAATGGTTCAAAGCTGAGATAATTCAATAAAGAGAAAGGGCTTATGAATACAACCCTTTTTGTGGAACTATCTTACTAAAAAAAAGAGACCACTACTCTTATAAAAGGGAGAGTCTTTTCCATGTAGGAAGGAATTACTATAAACATATTAGGCGTCTCACATATGAAGAAATATGTGGTTGGTCAGAAATGTATCTGCTCATAATACAGATAAGTAACAGTAAATGAATAAGAGTCAATATGTGTGCACATGAGTGTCTTTAACTCTGTGTGTGTGTGTGTGTGTGTGTGTGTGTGTGCGCGTGTGCGCATGTGTGCGTTGCCCCCTGCTGATGCTATAGGCTTACAGAGACAGTTCTCCAGCTGTTCACCAGATGGAAGACTGCAATTCATACAGTACAATCCAAAATGCCATCCCAGAGGAATACCCCCCCCCCCCCACACACACACACACACACATTGAAATACGTGCGCGTGTGCGCACACAAACAAAGTGAGAGAGAAGACTGCAGAATATATGTTGTTGGGCACAGGAGTATATTCCACAGTAGGTGTTGACATCATTAAAATTCCACACACAGGCACAATCCCCAATGCCCCCACACATTACACATGCGCACAACCCCTTCACACACACACACACACACACACACACACACACACACACACACACACACACACACACACACACACACACACACACACACACACACAGATACACACACTACCATGGCGATATCTTTTTTTGCACATACATCCTCATTACCATTCAGCTTGGATCCCTGCTGATAACCTCTCTCAAGCAGACAGCAGACGCAGACCCAGAGTGACTAGGATTATGTCATTTGACAAGTCCAATTAATACCTACCTAACGACAGCGATCGATGACATTGATTGCAGAAGATTCATAATTGCCGGGTGGTGAAAGGTTAAGTGACTTCAACAGAATGTTAAAACACCATTAACACAAGCAAGACCTGCTATTTTGGTCCTTCTTTGTCTCTCCAGCTTTGTCTGTTGGAGACATAATTGACCCCCGGTTTGTAAAGGTCTGACTGGAGCATTCTCCATTACTGCAGCCATTCTTTATACCCCGTTCAGGTCAAGGATGAAAGGTAACCGTCCTCCTGTTTAGCTTAAAGCATAAATTAGGTGCTATTGCTATGGATAAGTCAAAATATCGACTGTGGGCAAGGTAACAATACAAAAACCTCTAGTTATGATGCCATTGTCAAGTCCAAGTGAGTTTGTGGTTAATGCATGTAAGTGGTTAAGCCATTTTCTTCTTCTCCGGTGTATGCAAAATGGCTACCTGCATTGCCGGTGAAAATATGTTAACTACTTCCACAGTTTTCAGAAGCAGAAATATGTAGGTGTTTCTTTCTCTCTCTCTCTCTCTCTCTCTCTCTCTCTCTCTCTCTCTCTCTCTCTCTCTCTCCCTCTCTCTCGGTACTGCTACTGCAGCATGTCTGCAGAATCACTTCATCAAAACGCTTCTCCATGGCTCTTCTGTGAACTGAGACGTAAGTCGAAATTTACGGCCAGGACTTATACGGATATTTCCATTTTTTAACAGCCTGGGTATGGTTTTCATAGTTTTTGCCATCACGCATATCGGTTATGATATTTTACGCACCGACTTTATTTTGGATATGGGACCACCGCTAAACACAGCTTTACAATGGTGTCTTATGGTGTCATAGAAAACATCAGTCTCGGTCAGACTGTGTACATGATTTCCCATTATCTATGACTTCTCAGTTGTGCTGACTGGGTAGTTCTTTGATAGTTACTATTGCAGTACCAGCAGTAAGTAAGATAGTCATACCTGCAAGTTGAACCAGGAAGTTGCTCAGAAATGTGATGGAGCATGGTTGATACTATTGGAAATTTCGGGTGGTATCCTTCAACTTTTACTTTATTTCTTTATTAGAGGGACGGCTCAAGTCGGACAGTTTGGAGTCAAAGCAAGAGAGGCAAGCTTGGACATGTGTGGAGGAGAGATGCTGGGTATATCGGGAGAAGGATGCTGAATATGGAGCTGCCAGGAAAAGAGGAAGGCCGAAGAGGAGGTTGATGGGTGTGGTGAGGGAGGACATGCAGGTGGCTGGTGAGACAGAGGAAGATGCAGAGGACAGGAAGAGAAGGAAACGGATGATCCGCTGTGGCGACCCCTAATGGGAGCAGTCGAAAGTCGTAGTAGTAGTGGAAGAAGATCCTTCTACTTTTACTTTGGGTTGAATTGGACTTGTTGAAATTGATGCTTGTATTCTGTGGTACCAAGAGATGCTGTTGTAAAGCCGAGTCCAATGTCGGTCCTGTGACCTCGGCCTCTACAACGAATCTGGTGAGAAAGGCGATATCAAAACCGATATACACGATGGCGAAAACTACAAAATAGGACTGAGAATTATCCTTTAAAAACTAGCTTGGCATAAGGACATGCTGCCCTAAGGTCAAGTTTGCATCAAAACATGCAAGTTAGGCACGTTTGAATCTCTGTAGCCACCAGGGAAGGCTGATCAAGGTGATTTTCTACCTACAACACTTATTTCTCTCTCTCGCTCGCTCTCTTCTCATGCTTGGCAGCACACCAACGCCTTTGGAGTCAAAGATCTGTGATCCTGGAAGTTCTGAAGTGTACACACTATGCAAAAATCTACCCAGGAATGTTGTTTACCTCGACACAGACAGCGGACCTTATCGTGATCTCGGTGATATTAAAACTTTCAGGGAAAAAAAAAAAATCAAATGTCCTCTGTGACCGCAAAGTTTTAGATTTCATTTTGGGGGGAACCTTTTCAATCGATAACTGTAAATATTAAAATAACTTTTTTTTAGGTGTGCATTTGGGGCAGTGCTCGTTCCGAGAGCGAACACTGAACTGTGTCTACAATGAGATAAAATGGGAAGGGCAAGACTTGACCACGGTTGGCAATTTATTTTATTTTTTTCAATTTTTGAGTGCTGCTGTTTCATTCCTTATTTTATTTATTTATTTATTTAAGCCTTTATTTAACCAGAAAGGTCCCTAATATCTCTTCTGCCAGGGAGTCCTGGTCAAAATGGGCAGCAAAATAAAATAAGTTTTCATTTAGAAGTACAGACGGGGATTGATAACATCACGAAAACATACCAAAACACAACAAACAGACACTGACAGTGTTCTGTAAAAACTGATTTTAATGTTTGACAGCTTAATATAAAAATGTCTCTTTTTGATTTTGTACTTTGCTAATGTTGCTACATTACATTTTTTATAATCTCTTTTATCTATTGTTTGTATGTTTTCAATTTGTTTGTTTGTCAGTGAAAATGCCCATTAATGTATAAATGCAGCAAGCACTGCAGTCAGAACGATCTCCGCCAAGACAAAAAAAAAAGTTCATCTTAATCTTATATGTATGTATTTATAGTTTATTTGATTCGATGTATGTATTCACGGTGCGGTGGCCCAGTGGTTAGTGCGGTCGCCTCACAGCAAGAAGATCCTGGGTTTGAGCCCTGGGGTAGTCCAACCTTGGGGGTCGTCCCAGGTCGTCCTCTGTGTGGAGTTTGCATGTTCTCTCCATGTCTGCGTGGGTTTCCTCCGGGTGCTCCGGTTTCCTCCCACAGTCCAAAGACATGCAGGTCAGGTGAATCGGCTGTACTAAATTGTCCCAAGATGTGAATGTGTGTGTATGTATGTGTGTGTGTGTGGGGGGGGGGGGGGCTCTGTGATGGTCTGGTGGCCTGTCCAGGGTGTCTCCCCACCTGCTGCCCGATGACTGCTGGGGTAGGCTCCAGCATCCCGCGACCCGAATTCAGATAAGCGGCTTAGATAATGGATGGATGGATGTATTCATTGATGAAAAAAGGGTTACTGGTTGCCCTTGGTTCTATATTTTAACCAATAAGGTTACTTTAAATGCTGTTCTTCTGCAAGCAAAGGTTTTAAAATAACAATTGAATTAAAAAATATCTGTCAGTAAGCACCCAACAGAGCCGTCAACTTTAGCCTACAAAGGAAGCCCCATCCTGCTGTCGTTAGCTTGTCATCTTGTGCTACAGATACAGGACCTCACGCTGGGCTTTTGACCTGAGTGCTGGAACCACAACTACTACTATAATATGTCATCATCGGTAACTGCGAGACCATGCAGCTTGTATCTTACAATGCTGTGATTGCAACTATTCCCCAAATCCTCTGTGAATAGTACACATGGCCATTGTAACTCTAGTTAATGGTCATGGGAGTTTGCATATGAAACCAATTGTTTTTGGTTGTTTTGCCCCAATATTGTTTCTAAGGGTGGGGATACCTGCAGTCTGTTGAGACTGAAGAGGTAAGTTAGATGAGTGATGAAATAGTTCTCTGAATAAACACTGCTCAAACCCCAGGTTGTCCCAGGTCCTTTCTGTGTGGATTTTGTATGTTCTGGCCGTGTTTCCTTCGGGTGCTCTGGTTTCCTCCCACCATCAGAAGACATGCAAGTTAGGGTTAATACTCATGTCTATGCCTCTCACCAAGGCAATGGAAAGAAGAACTAGAGTTAGTCCCCGGGTGCTGCAGTTGCCCACTCTTCCTATACAATAGGATGGATAAAATGAAGAGAACAAATTCATTGTAAGAATACAATTCGTTGTAAGAATACAATTTCGAATAAAGTGGCTTTTATTTCAAAAAGGTGCTAGTCTGAAAAGTTGAAAAACAGGTTTTTTGCCAACAACCCAGCATCAGTCTGGAGAGGTTTGAAAGACATTACCAACTACAGGAGACCATCTCCCCCACACTGCAGGGAACCATCAGCTGGCTGACGAGCTAAATGGTTTTTACTGCAGGTTTGAAAAGGAAGCTTTTACACCACCCCTCACCCTCTCCAGCCACAACACACAACCAACTGCACTCCCTGCCAGTCATTCTCCCCTCCCCACTGACCCCCACACCTGCACTCAGGATCTGTGCTGAGGACGTGCCCCAGCTCTTCCAGAGACAGAAGACCAGGAAGGCACCAGGCCCAGATGGCGTGTCATAAACAAATATCCCAGAAACCTCAAAACACCTGTTTTCCATAATTAACCACTTTCTCAAGCGTCAATTTCATTCTCCCATTGACTCCACTGAGAAACAGTGCAATAACTTAATGGACTTTTCAAAACAAAAATCGGCAACATCAGTTGCGTCACCTCCAGCAGCACTAACGGACTATCAGCAACCCCCTCCCCAGCTGTCTCATCAACAAGGTAATCAACCAGTCACTTCAATCTGGCCATTTCCCCCTAACTCTCAAAACCGTTGTAATCAGCCCCATTCACAAAAAACCCCCCCTGGACCCAGAAAGTTTGGCCAACTACAGGCCTATCTCCAACCTTCCCTTCTCATCCAAGGCCCTGGAAAAAAATGTTGCGACTCAGCCACAGCATCACCTCAACCACAGCAACCTCTTCGAACATTTCCTGGTTTCAGGGCTACTCGCAGGAATGAGCCGGCCCGCCTCAGGGTCAGCAACAACCTTCTGATGGCGACTGATAATGGCTCTCTCCATCCCGATCCTCAGCTCAGCATTTGACACCATAGACCATTCCATCCTCCTCGAACACCTCTGGGACTACATTGGGCTCACTGAACTAGCCCTCAGCTGGTTACAGTTCATATCTAACCAACAGCACTGAGCTCGTCTCCCTAGCGGCATCAAAGTCCTGGACCCATTTCATTTCCTGTGGTGTCCCGCAAGGATCCATCTTTGGTCCAATCCTGTTCATCCTCGACATGCTCCCTCTTGGTCGTGTCATCAGCCAGCATAGAATATCATCATTCCATTGCTACACTGATGACACAAAACTGTACATCAAAACCGCCCCAAATCCCTCTGCTGCCATCACATGGCTCAACGTCTGCCTTGAGGAGATAAGGGTGTGGATGAAGCACAACTTTCATCAGCTAAACAGCAGCAAAACTGAGGCTCTTCTCATTGGCACTCTTCACTGGGTTAAACCCCCCACCACCACCATTGCTGGCCAAACCACCTCCCGCTCCTCCTCAATCACCAACCTTGATATCAAGGTTGACCCCTCCCTAACCTTTGACAGCCGCATTAAACATTTTTGCAAGACCTCGTTCTACCACCTTAAAAAACAAAAAAAATCTGTTCCACTCTCATTGTTGAAGAGAAACTCTTCAATGCCTTTGTCCCCTTGAGGCTGGACTTCTGCGATGCACTCTTCATCAGGATTCCTGGCAGGACTCTCCAGAAGCTTCACTACATTCAGAACAGTGCTGCCAGGATCCTGATGAAAGTGCGGAAACACTACCACAACACTCCTGTCATGGCTTCCCTGCAGTGACTCTCCATCTCCCACAGAATCAACTTCAAAACTATCCTATTAACTTTCAAATCCATCCATGGCAACACACCACCATATACCTCAAAGTACTGCTGACCCCCTATAATCCCTCCCTCAGTCTCCCATCAGGCAGCAGCTTGCTTCTCCACACACCCAGGACAAAGGTCTGCTCAGTGGGAGACCAGGCATTTTGCTCTGCGGCCCTCTGGAACGCCCTGCAAAACCACTTTAAGGGCTCCCCAGACTCTGGCCTCCTTTAAAACAGGCCTTAAGACACTTTTATTCAGACAAGATTTTAATTTAACTGAGTATTTTTGTTTGTTTGTTGGCTGTTTATATTGTTTTACTGTCAGGCACTTTGAAATTGTCTCTGACAATGAAAGGTGCTATACAAATAAAATTTATTATTATTATTATTGCATTTGCCATGCGGCATGATCTTCTTTAGGGTGATGTTATAATGCATCTGTGAGTCTATGGAAATGACCCAACAAAACATCCATACATACACACACACACAGGATAAGTGGTTTATCCAAACCACTTATCCTGCTCTCAGGGACGCGGGGATGCTGGAGCCTATCCCCGCAGTCATTGGGCGGCAGGCGAGGGGACACCCTGGACAGGCCGCCAGGCCATCACAGGGCATATATATATATATATATACACACACATATACACACACACACACATATATATACACACACACACACACATATATATATATATATGGGCACTTTTCGTATCATTGAGTGTTTCTTTTAACAAAGTTATATGTATATAATATATATGTATATATTAAGATGTAGGAAAAAAAACTTTAATTCATAGTACAAGCCTGAGCATGGTCGCCTCACACCAAGAAGGTCCTGGGTTCGGGCCCCGGGGTAGTCCAACCTTGGTGGGTCATCCCGGTTCATCCTGTGTGGAGTTTGCATGTTCTCCCCGTGTCTGCGTGGGTTTCGTCCGGGGGTCCAGTTTCCTCCCATAGTCCAAAGACATGTCCACACTGCCCCGCACCAAAAAATGCTATATATGTGTGTGGCCTGTGCAGGGTGTCCCCCCCCCCCCCCGCCTGCCACCCAGTGACTGCTGGGATAGGCTCCAGCATTCCGTGACCCTACCTAGGATAAGTGGTTTGGATGGTGGATGGATGGAATTACATGGTCACCTACTGGCGCTGTGTCCTGTCAAACTTCCAGCCAGTAGTATCTTGGCTGGTGTATTGCAGTTTTACAATTCAGACCGGCGTATGTTTAGGTGAACAACTGGTAAATAATTTTGTGTGACTATAACCAAGAACCACATCACAGTACACAGTACAACTCAAAATACTAATTTACTGTAGGACAATTTGGTGTGTGTGTGTATGTCAGTATGAGAGAGAGAGAGAGAGAGAGTGAGTGAATGTGTGTTTACACATGTCTAATTATTGGGGTTTCTCATCAGTGGAAGGGCAGAAATGGTCCTTGGGGTGTCAGAAAGGACAGCAGGGAGCAGGAAGCGGTGACATGGGAGAGGGGAGTGGTGACATTTTGCACACTGGGCAGCAATCATCGCAGCATGGTAATGAACTTGGCCTGCCTTTACTAATGAGAAGAATGCATGTGCACATGCTCAATGATACGTATACACATTCATGCAGAGATAGTTCTTTGTCCATGGAGTATATATATATATATATATATATATATATATATATATATATCAGGATCCTCCCCCCCCCCTGCAGCAAAACGAGTTTGCACTGATTCATGTTTTGGAAGAAAAAAATTGATTTTGTTCGGTCTTGCACAGTGTGTTGGTTCGTCTCCATGTAACATAGTCTCAGAACACACACAAACGCACTCTACGGCGTGTCATGCGTGTACGGTACATGCAAAATTCTCTCCCGTCGGTACACAAGTGTACTAACAAAAGACAAAATCCAGGAGCCCTCAGGTGAAACAAAGCTTGTAGGTTTTGCTCTGTATTGACGTCAAGATGCCCGTTTTCTGCAGTGTGCATGCACACTTGACCCAAGGCAGCTGTTGAGCAGTGGACCGTAGTCTTTGTTTAGACAAACCATTGGCAGTCTGTCTGCATCTCAATAACAGATCCATACAACCAGAGGCTCTTTCCTGGAGTCATCAGTGACTCGTGCCAGCCAGTCTGAATTTAATGAAGGTGTGTGTGTGTGTGGGGGGGCTTTCTATGTTTACGTGTGTGTGCTCTCTTAGTCTTTTTAGTACCAGACTAACCCGTAAGGCAATTGAGACAGTGGTTGACGGCTGCCCGGGTGTGTCCACATAAAAGTGGGCACGTCTCTGTGGCCTACTGCTGCTCCGAGCTCCCGTGCCTGTCAGTCTGGAGTTGCAAAACCTCCACTTACCGTGTGTCGATACAAGGAGGCCTGACAAAAGCCTTGGTGATGGAGAGACCGCGTAGCGGCGAGAGGTGGACTCAAAGCTGCTCCCTGGTTCACCGCCATATGTTGTTTCGGTATAAAATCTCGGTTACCTCAATTGTGAGTGAAACGGTAAGTAACGTGTGTATTTGTGACCTGTCTGTATGCCGCTCTCTGAGGGGGAGTTAGCGGTCCTCGTCGGTCACGTGGTTTCTGGGAAACAAACCTGGGAATCAGCTGTTGGACAGGGTCTTTATCGCTTCACTCCAGTCGTCATTAAGAGTAAATGAGAGAAACAAAATCAGGCAAACAGATGCTGAGATGAGGTCGAGAGGATGCGGTGCAGGCTTTCAAACAGGCCGTAAGGACAGCAGCCAGAGAGACAAGGGAGACAGATAGACCGTCTGAGAGGTTGGTTGTGTGGGTGGGGGGAGTACATGCTGTGGATAGGGCAGATAGATTGACATGGCGAAACAGACAGACAGAAAAACAGGAAAGACGGGAATCACACACAGCCCCATCCGCGAGGAGCTGCTTGCTAGAGAGCCTGCGTCGGGGCCGAGTCCAGAGGAGGAGAGGAGCCCGCGTTATCGAGCCGTAGAGTTTGGGTTTCTTTGTGAAACCGGATCCGAGGAGACGAGCGACGGCGGGTTATTTAAACGTCTCTCTGTTCACATCCATATCTATCGATCCGTACACACTTTGCACTTACCAGCTTTAAGTAAATCTCTGGTTCCCGTTGTCCTCTTCTTTTTCGAGGATCCTTTTCCCCTCATTCCTCGCTCTCTCATCGTTTCCTGCACCACTCTCCGGGCCTCTTTATATCCCGAATTACCTCGCTCAGGTTCTCGCATCGCCCGCAGCTGCTCTTTTGGAATTAAGTGAACTTTTAAGAGCGTCCAGTGTTTCCTGATCACGTTTCCATGCTATTTTTATGAGGTGATTGAAGCTGCTTTTTTTTACCTCCCGGGGTATTTAATTTCTAAAGGTGCTTCCTAATGAACTGTCCGTCTCTTACTTAGCCGCCATCCGTCCCTTACCTTTGACGGCGGTAAATTTTAGTGGATTAGCTCAGCGCAGTGTAGCCGTATTTAGTGAACACTCAGAAGAACACATAAACACGCATATACACAGCCGGTAGATATTGTTCCGTCCGTTCTGCAGGAGATTTGATTGGCTGTGGGTGCCGGTGCCAGACCGGGATGATATACGGCCGTCTTTATTGTGCGCTGTCATAACTTGTCCTGTAAATCTCTCCCTGAGTAGGAGAGAAGAGGGGGGGGGTGAGGAGGGGTGGGAAAAGGAGAGCATTGATTCTATTGTTATACCTCGTCTCTCAGACTCTCCGAACTAGGTGCAAGGCCCGGAAAGACATTATTCCCTGTCCGTCCCCTAAAGGACAAAGACAAAGCTGGAGGCAAATCCATGTGATGTCGTTTTAATGAAACTGCTGTCCAACATGTTATGCCCGCCTTTTTCTTTTTTTCTTTTTTCTTTTGCCGTTTTCCTCTACGCTTTCCTTCTCTTAATTTCTCGCTTCTTTATTTCCATTTTCATACAATTACCTATTTTTTCACAGCCCAGTCTCACAGACAAAACCTTTATGTACAACGCATTTGCAGTTCCCCAAAATATGTCGATTGCCAACATGTCAATAAAGGAAACACTATAGTGTACCAAGAGATAAAGCCATCCATCCATTATCCAAGCTGCTTATGCCAACCGGGGTCCCGGGATGCTGGAGCCTATCCCAGCGGTCACTGGGCGGCAGGTGGGGACTGATGGCCTGTCCACCTTGGACAGGCCACCAGTCCATCACAGGGCCGACACACATTCACACCTAGGGACGATTCAAGTATGGCCAATTCACCTGACCTGCATGTCTTTGGACTGTGGGATGAAACCAGGGCACCCGCAGGAAACCCACGCACACATGGGGAGAACATGCAGACTCCACACAGAGGACGACCCGGGACAACCCCCAAGGTTGGACTAACCCAGGGTTCGAACCCAGGCCCTTCTTGCTGTGAGGCGACCGCGCTAACCACTGCACCACCGTGTCGCCCAAGAGATAAATTTCTAATCCTAATTCAGACTCGACGTGGGTTATTGCGCTTCACCACTGATGTCCCAGATCATTATCCTGACCTGAACCACACTAAACTCATGCTTAAACTTAACCATCTTAAATGTACTACCTAAACACATGTAAACATAATCATGACTAATCTAATCTATACATAAAATGTGACAGAACAGGATGTGATAAATTGACAGTGTCATGAGGCCATATATACAGTTAGGTCCATAAGTATTTGGACAGTTACACAATATTTGCAGTTTTGTCCCTGTGCACCACCACAGTAGATTTGACATGACGTATTTGAGATGTCATTGAAGAGTAGCCTTGCAGCTTTAATTTAAGGGGTTGGATAAAAATATGGCATTAACTGTTCAGGAATTACAGTCATGGATATACAGGGTCACCCCATTTTCAGAGGCTCAAAAGTAATAGGACAAACAAACATAACGATGATTATAACAATTATATGTAATGTTTGGAGGAAAATCCTTTGCAGTCAGTGACTGTCTGAAGTCTGGAACCCATCAACATCTTCAAATTCTGAGTTTCCTCCTTTCAAATGCTCTACCAAGACTTAACGGCAGCTGCCTTCAGTTGCAGGTTGTTTGTGGGTCTTTTGGCCATTAGTCTGGTCTTCAGCAAGTGAAAAGCATGCTCAGTTGGGTTGAGGTCAGGTGACTGACTTGGTCACTGATGAATATTCCACTTTTCTGCCTTGAGAGACTCTTGGGTTGCTTTCTCAGCTTGTTTTGTGTCATTATCCATCTGCTGTGTGAAGCGCCGCCCTCTCAGTTTTGTGACATTTGGCAAAATCTGAGCAAATGGTATATCCTTATAAACATCACAATCCATCCTGCTACTTCTGTCAGTAGTCACATCACCAATAAACACCAATGACCAAGTTCCACTGGCAACCATACATGCCCATTTCATAACACTACCTCCACCATGTTTGACAGATGATATGGTATGCTGAGAATCATGAGCTGTTCCTTTTGTTCTCCACACTTTTCCTCTTCCCATCCTTCTGGTACAAGTTAATCATTGCTTCATCTGTCCGAAGAACCTTGTTCCAGAACTGGGTAGATTTTTAGATGTTTTTAAACACAGTCTAATCTGGCCTTCCTGTTCTTAAGTGACACCAGTGGTTTTCACCTTGTTGTAAACCCTCTTGTATTTATTTTCATGCAGGCGTCTCTTGATTGTAGACTTGGACAATGATACCCCTACCTCTCAAGAGTAGATGTTGTGAATGTGTTTGTTTTCACTAGGGAAATAATACTGCAATCATCCACTGTAGATGTGCTCCGTGGTCTTCCAAGCCTTTTGGTGTTGCTGAGCTTGCCATTGCATGCTTTCTTTTTAAGACTGTACCAACATGTTGATTTGGCCAATCCTGAAGTGTTTACTATCCATCTGATAGAGTTCCTTTGCTTTTTCAGCCTAATGATGGCCTCCGTCACTTGTATTGACACCTCTATGGACTTCATGTTGAGAGTTCCCATTAACAGCTATCAAATGCAAATGTAAATACTTGGAATGAACTCCAGGCGTTTTATCTGCTTAATTTGTCATGGAATAATGGTGGAAAAGGTCTTACTTGCCCATGAAACCACTTGTTAGTCAAGCGTCCAATTACTTTTGATCCTCTGAAAATGGGGTGACCATATATAAAACTGGCTGTAATTCCTGAACAGTTAATGCAATATTTTTATCCAACCCCTTAAATTAAAGCTGAAAATCCACACTTCAAATCCACTCCGGTGGTGTACAGGGGCAAAATTACAAATATTGTGTCACTGGCCAAATACTTATTAACCTAACTGTGTGTGTATGTATATATATATATATATATAGTGTGTGTGTGTCTGTGTAGACATTCCGCTCATCATTTGTTGAGCACTTTTATCAACATTTTCCGGGGGGGGGGGGACGCTCTATGATGCTCTATGACGCTCTATGTAAGTGCTTAACAAATTCAGTTCAATTCAATTTATTGTCATTAAAAACAATGTGAAGGCACATGTTAAAAATGAAATGAGGGCTTTGGCTTCACCAAACAGTGCAAGACAGACACAGACAAACACAGTATAAGATATACACACATGAAGACCAAAAGCTAAAATTAGTTAAAAAAGAGGAAGAGTACAAAATATTTAAAAATATCTACAGACATTCAGTGGGTAGCCAGGTTCAGGTGGGCAACAGCTTGGGGAAAGAAGCTGTTTTTGAGCCTGGTAGTGCAGGCTCCTGTAGCGCCTCCCAGAGCGCAGGGGGGAGAACAGTCCATGGTTGGGGTGGGTGGGATCTCTGCTGATGCTGAGACCCCTTCGAAGGCAGCGTTTGTAATGAATGTCTTTTATGGCTGGGAGCTGGGTACCGGTGATATGCTGGGCTGCCTTGACGACCCGCTGCAGAGCGTCCCGGTCTACTGAGGTGCAGTTGCCGTACCACACTGAGATGCAGCTGGTCAGGATGCTCCCTATGGTGCAGTGGTAGAAGTTGGTGAGAATTTTGGGGGATAGACGGGCGCTCCTCAGCCTCCTCAGAAAATGCAGGCGTTATTGGGCCTTTTTCCACAAGGGCCTGGGTGTATGAGGAGCGGAATATCAATATTGGTGTAGGAAAAAAAACTTTTAATACATAAGTAGCAGTACAAGCTTGTTTCGTGCATCGTGCACTCATCAGCTGCCAATGGCAGACATTGGCACCTATTCGCTTGTTTAAAGGCAGATTATAGAGGACTCTTCAAACTGGCTTCACAGTGTTACTGAGTGTTCTGCCAAGTTTTTCCTCTCCAAACTATCCATTTTACTATTCAACTTATTTTTATTCATAACTTTATCACATCTGTCGATTGTTTTTCCATTCACAGTATGCAGATCTAAGTCTTTTCTCTGTTTGACATCCACCAATAAACCAGAACAGTCTAAGTTTGGTAACAGTCCCAAATCTGGAAAAGGGTCCTCTTCATCTGGAAATTCCTCACCTTCCCAACACATTTTCAGCAGGTCATTATGTGCTTTTTTTTAATATTGCAGTCCAGCCATTCGAAATGATCCTCACATGGCAAACGGATTTCATTTCAATCAGTGCAGCCACAGCTTGACCAAGTATTTGTATAGCTTGACCAGAATTTTTCCTACATCTATATGTGTATGTGTGTGTATATATATATATTTGTCATTTCCCAAATAGCTTTATTGACAGCAAATGATCGCTTATGGCATGAAACAGGCTTGTACTGTCTCATAGAGAATTTACTTGACTAACTGGATTATATATATATATATATATATATATATATATATATATATATATATATATATATATATATATATATATATATATATATATAAATGGAGTGATGTCACATCTGGCCCTGCAAGACTAGTTGACATGCATCATATGCACCTGACAGACCGTTGTCAATCAATGTATTTTGGGACCTGCAAATAATACCTTTTTTCCATGACTATGCCAAGGTTGTAATGAGGTCACTACACACGACGCTGTGCTGGTGAGGAGTTGTGTGCAAGATTGTCATTTGAGTTTACCAAAGAAGGTTGAACCAGTTCATCTGGACACAACGTTTATTGACCGATACGTTTCATCGCTCAACTAAGTGACATCTTCAGTCTCAACGGACTGCAGGTGTCCCCACCCTTATAAACAATACAGTGCAATACAGTGCCTAATGACCGAAACCAACCATCAGTTTCATATGCAAATATGGGTGTGACCATTAGCTAGAGTTATATTGGCCATGTGTACTATTCACAGAGTTGCAATCACAGCATTGTACGATGGCGACAGATGTACTCTTAGCCCCCCCCCCCCGGGTTCAGGGATGGTTATTCCCTGGTTTCGGTCGTTATACATGTGTCGCCATCTTACAATGCTGTGATTGCAACATTCCCTAGTCCTCTGTGAATAGTACACATGACTATTGGAACTCTAGTTATAGGTCACACCCATATTTGCATATGAAACTGGTCGTTATGCCACTGTATTGTACTGTATTGTTTATAAATTTGGGGATACCTGCAGTCAGTTTAGATTGAAGAGGTCACTTAGTTGAGTGATGAAACGTATCTGTCAATAAACGTTGTCCAGATGAACTGAGTGAACCTTTTTTGGTTTTCTTACCTGGATTATTGATCATGCATCAAGTCATTTACGTGGGTTTACATTAGAACTAGGAAGTCCTATGGAAAAAGTACAATGACAACAACAAATTCAGATATTTTGATTGATAGATAGATTGGCCATTTGATAACCGTGCTCAATGTGGCCAGATCGTGCCAGTGGTAGGGCTTAAAGAGTAAACAAACCCTAGTCCATTATCGTGAGTTTGCTGACATCTAAAGGTTCCAAAAGAAGAAAAAAAAGAAAAACGTCTAAAGGTTACAAACACAGCAGGATGGTCTTGGTACTCTGTAATGTAAGCATAGCAGGTTAAACACAGCTGCAGCCAATAACATTACCAAACACTTATTAAACATGTCTGTAAACTGAATGTTACGACAGTACGGCGATGAAACGCATCAATGCTGGTGTTAATACTGAAATTTCTTACAATGAAAATCGGCATTTCATGGGTTGAAAATATAGCGCAATATGCCATCTACCGTTTTAAATCAACCCTGAATCTCATGAGGCCAGTGCTGGTGTAGAATTGACCAGTGGAGATTATCTACTTTAATGAAGTAATAAAAAAATTCAGAGGTGGGCCACCTCCCCAGCCCCCGCCCTTGAGTGTGAGTCTATGAACCTGCGTTCATTTTAAAATATATGCGGATCGAGATTCATCATTCACAGGAGTTTACTCGCTAACCTTGCGGCTTTATTACATTTTCTACCAACCTTGTGAATTTTTTTCCAATTTACAGTTAGTTATAGTTATATTACTTCATCATTTAAAATTTTGGCGCCGTGTTAGTGCTGGCTCTATGTGTCGATGATGATGGGTATGTTGGTACACCTAAATAAAAGGGACCTGTTTATTTTATGAGCTGCAGCCGTATCATCCTGCTATGCTAACATCACAGAGTACCAAGACCGGCCTAGTATGTTTTAAGCCCTTAGGTGGTTTTTAACCTGCAGATGTCAGCAAACTCACTATAATGGACCAGGGTTTAGTTGCTCTTTAAGCCCTACCACTGGCACGATTTGGCCACATTGAGCATGGTTATCAAATGGTGCTGAAAATCCAGAAATGAGCGTGTTTTGGGTCCTTTCAATGCCAACCTGTACACTAAAGAACATGCCATCGCAGTGGTTTCTCACCGTCTTCAGAGCCATTCGGCCTTGCCGCTGAAAAGCAGCATAAGTTGTACACCGGCATTTTATCTGTGAGACAAGTTGTTGGTTTTTTTCGCCCCTTTTCAAGTTGCTTTTCCCCTTCATTCTTCACTTTCGATCTGTTTTGCTGCTTCCCCCCAATCTCCCCCTCTATCCCACTCCCCCACCTCCGTGCCCTGTCTGGCAGCTCTTCTGAGGAGGACTCCTACAGACTGTTAGGCAGGGGAGATCTGATAACGTCGGCCATGCTGTCTGTGACTGCAGCTGGCTAAAATGGCTGTGGCAGCACGCAGAGGCGTGGAGAATCCGTTTTCAGGCAGCTCCCAAGTCAGTCCCCGGGTCCATCTGTCAGTAGGGACCGGAGCACAGGCTATCAGTCACAGCTGACCCCCAGTCAGTCAAACGAGCGGCCCGAGAAAGATGGAGAGGCTAAAGCAACACAAACAAGCGTGAAGATCAACAGATGCTCCCTCCGTCAATCACCTTCTCTTCGCCTCTCCCTTTATTTCATTATTACGTCTCCGCCCAGTCCAATCTCCGCCTTGTTGCCTCCCTCTTTGCTTCCCATCTTTCCTATCAAACACCTCTCTTGTGTTTCTCCTTATACCCCCCCCCTTTTTTTTTTCTCGACAATTTTCCTGCCACTTCACTCGTCGCTGGGTGGTAGAGCAGAGAATATGACACGAGCTCAGTCAGGTGTTCATCCCCGCTCCCCCACACAGCTCTGATTACAGTCATTATACTCACACTATGCCATTATACTCCCACTATAATTGTTTGAGGTGATTAGAATGAAGGCAGGCTCCTTGATTTCACACCTTGAGGACATCAAGTGTGTGTGTGTGTGTGGGTGTGGGTGTGGGTGTGTGTGTAAGGTTTTTCTATAGAAAAACCTGAAACCACCTACCTCGTGGGGACATTTTATGGGTCCCCATGAGGAAAAGGGTCTATTTTAGGGTTAGGACCTGGGTTTAGGGTTAAGGTTGAAATTAGGATTAGGTTAAGGTTAGGGTAAGGGTTAAGGTTAGGCACGTAATTATGATGGTTAAGGTTAGAGTTAAGGGCTAGGGGATGAATGGAGTCAATGAGGGGTCCCCACAAGTATAGGGTGCCATGGTGTGTGTGTCTGTGTGTGTGTGTGTACCCTGTTCATAAAGATAAGTGGGTAAGATATTTTTCGTGGGTTAATGTAAAGACTGGGGTAAAAAAAAAAGGGGGAATGAGAGAAATGGAGATCGGCATGAGATTCAGTGGGGCCGTCCTGTTTTAGTAGCCATTAGGCGGCCATGATGTACAGCGGGACCACAGGTTATTTCTCTGCTCTGGGCTTCCTCATTACAAAAAGCGGAAAACAACGTGCGACACTTTGTTAATCATCCACGAGCGGGGCGCTGGAGAGGCGTGCAGGCTAGCTGCTCTTTCATCATCTCGGTGTAGAGGCATAATAATCCCACTGAAAAGGACAAAAATGTCCGGCGAAATTAGAGAGGGGGGGAAGAATCAATGAGGCAATTTAATTTAGTGTAGAGTGAACATTTTCACATATTACTGTACAAGATGCAAATGAGTCTTCTCCTCTCGAATATTCATCCGTCTAAAAGGCTGAACCTCACTGGGAGGTAATTACAGAGCTCTGATCATTAAATAACCCCTGCTCTCGCTCTCTCTCTCTCTCTCTCTCTCTCTCTCTCTCTCTCTCTCTCTCTCTCTCTCTCTCTCTCTCTCTCTCTCTCTCTCTCTCTCTCTCGTTCTATCTCCTCCCTCTGTCTCCATCTCTCTCTCTCTCCTCTCCCCTCCTCCCTCTTTCGCTCTCTCTCCTCCCTCTCTCTATCTCTCTATCACTCTCCTCCCTCTCTCTATCTCTGTCTCTCCCCCTCTCTCTATCACTCTCATCCCTCTCTCTCTCGCTCTTCCCTCTCTCTCTCTCTACCTCCTCTCCATCTCCCCTCTTTCTCTGTCTCTCTCTTCCCCTCTCTCTGTCTGTCTTTCTCTCTCCCTCTTCCCTCTTTCACTCTCTCTCCATCTCCCCTCTTTCTCTATCTCTCTCTTCCCTCTCTCTGTCTGTCTTTCTCTCTCCCTCTTCCCTCTTTCACTCTCTCTCTCTCTCCATCTCCCCTCTTTCTCTATCTCTCTCTTCCCCCTCTCTCTATCTTTCTCTTCCCTCTCTCTCTATCTCTCTCTTCCCTCTCGCTCTTCCCTCTCTTGCTCGCTCTCTCACTCTCTCTATCTCTCTCCATCTCCCCTCTTTCTCTATCCCTCTCTTCCCTCTCTCTCTCTCCCCCTTCTCTGTGTCTTTCTCTCTCCGCTCTCTGTCTTTCTCTCGTTCTCTCTCTCTTTCCTCTCTCCGTATCTCTCGCTCATCCCTCTCTAGCTCTCTCTCTCTCTCTCTTCCCTCTCTTGCCCCCCCCCCCCGCCGTCTTCATGAACCTCCCCAACACTTTTTTATTACCCTCCTCACCTAATATGTTACCGGATCACACGTTTGAGTTCACAAACGCTTGCAAGCGCATATGAAAGCAGAGGTGAACCTGGAGCCCCTCGCGCCCCCCTGTGAGTTTAATAGACTTGGCATCGGCCATGAATTCCTTTAATAATGTGAACTTTTCAAGGAGAATCGCACTCACCCACCTCGGATACCCACCCGCCCCCCACCTTTCCCCCCTTTTCAATAATGAGGCTTACAGGGGAGACATTTGCTACTGGTGAACCAGAGCGGCGGTAATTCGAAGATGGCGCAGGGTGTTTGGTGATTAATATTTGCATCAGTCCCACTCGGTGGCTACTGAGATAAAATTGTTCTACCAAGAGTCATAAAACACACGTGCACGTGCGCGCACTCCCACAAACTCCCCCCCCCCCCCCACACACACACACAAGCACGAACATGCAGACATGCACACACATGCATGCATAGACACATGTACACATGCACCCACCCACCCACACACACACACACACACACACACACACACAAGCACGAACATGCAGACATGCACACACATGCATGCATAGACACATGTACACATGCACCCACCCACCCACCCACACACACACACACACATACAGCAGGTACACATGATGATACACAGACAAGCAGAGCTACAGACACCTGAGAGGAACACCACTTCAGACGGACTGATGTGGAAGGTGACAGACACTGGGAGAGATAGGGAGGCATGTGTAGGTAACACATTTAAATTGTAAAATGAACACCTTTTGGGGCGTCCGGGTAGCGTGGCAGTCTAGTCCATTGCGTACCAGCATGGGGATCGCCGGTTCGAATCCCCGTGTTACCTCTGGCTCGGTCAGGCGTTCCTACGGTTACAATTGGCTGTGTCTGCAAGTGGGAAGCCGGATGTGGTGGGTATGTGTCCTGGTCGCTGCACTAGCGCCTCCGCTGGTCGGCCGGGGCAACTGTTCAGGGGGGAGGGGGAACTGGGGGGGGGGGGATTGCGTGATCCTCCCTCGCGCTACGCCTCCTCCTGTGAAACTCCTCACCGTCAGGCGAAAAGAAGCGGCTGGCGACCGCACATGTGTCGGAGGAGGCATGTGGTGGTCTGCAGCCCTCCCCGGATCGGCAGAGGGGGGTGGAGCAGCGACCAGGACGGCTCGGAAGAGTGGGGTAATTGGCCAGGTACAACTGTGGAGAAAAAAATCCAAAAAAAAGAACACATATAAACACTGAAAAACACATTTATGCACAATATGACAGACACACACACACATGGTATGTGAAGCTTATACACACACACAAATATGCACTATTTCCTTAATACCTACGTTACTTCATTAGCGCTTTCATTATCTCTTTGGCCTGGTTCTTTTTCAGCCAGATCGGCTGTGCAGTTGATGCCTTTAAGGAAATACTATATATATATGTGTGTGTGTGTGTGTGTGTGTGTGTATATATATATATATATATAATATATGTGTATATGTATACATATCCCATGGATGGTTGCACGTCGAAAATGTTTGTTGTCTTGGCCATTTGCAGATCAAACTGCAAACAAAGTTATAACCTTGCTCATTCACGGAGGGACCTTGGTATTCCAGAATCCATTATGCTAGTTGTCAGCAGAAGGTCAACACTGGCTGACACACAGCTCCGGGCTGCCGGGAGGAATTTACTACGGATCACCTTCTCCAACACGCGGCGCTCAATTCCAGCTGTCATCGGGCTGGAGGAGGCTGAAATGCATTGCCAGCCGGGATAATATGCTTTATTATATGGTTTATATGCCAGCTCACGCTGCCTTGGGGCAATGAGAGGAGCAATTACAAGGACAGCGGCACCGCCGGTGCACACGTGCGTGTTTCCGGTTGTGTGTGTGTGTGTGTGTGTGTGTGTGTGTGTGTGTCTGCATACCTGGGTGGGTGTGTGTGTATTTATGTATGCAAGTGCTGTTGTGTGTACCGCATGCGCATGTGTTATTACATGTGCACATATTTGCACATCGCCCGCACCTGCCAGCATCCGCCTCTTAGAGCCAATAAGCTGCTAATACATTATTCTCCAAACCACATCACTGTTTAAAACGCCATCAAGCCGCCGACATGCACCACTGCTTATTGATGATCCCTGGTGCGAGGGCTGTGCAATCTCCACCCATCCTGCATTATCCAGCAATCCCCCCCCCCCCCACACACACACACACAGACACACACGCTGCTGATCCTGCACTACAATTTTCTTGTAAAGCAGCGATATAGCGTTTTCTATATTTAATGCACCAGTCTACAGGTTTACTTTATCGAGCAATTTTAACCTTTTCCTCATAAACATGTTTATAAAACTGATGCATGGCGCTCCCCCGGCTCAAGTCTGGCAGTTCGGAGAACGCGGCCCGAAACCGCCCCATCACTCAAAGGGAACGCGGTGGGTTTATTCAACGGGGAACAGAACCGGGGCGGCTAAATCACACTTTTATGAAACGGGATTTGGGACATCACTATAATTCACCGATCGGGCGTCACTCGGCGGCGCAATCAAACTCTAAATTGCCGGCCCTTGTGGTCCGATTACCGATAACTCTTTGCGTCTGCGGGCGAGCCTCCCCTGTGCTTGTTAATGTAGTGCTAATATAATGGCGTTGCGTGTTTTCAGATATAGAAGCCGCGTGAAAGGCGGAATCACATATTCAGCCTTGTTGCTCGTTCATCAGTAATCTCCTGTTTTCATTTCTGCGCTCTCGCTCGCTCCGTCCCCCCGTATTCCCCTGCTATCTCGCTCCCGGGCTCAGCCGCACGCGCCCTGCGATGGAATCTCCTCATGGATGCGGGAAGAGAGGAAGAGAAATGGTGATGCTTTATTAACAAGGGCACAAAGCTATTCGCCACCCTGCACGCCGTTTGTGTGTGTGTGTGTGTGCGTGTGTGCGCGTGTGTGTGTGTGTGTGTGTGTGTTGTGGGACCATATAACATAACTGGAATGGGAATAAAAAGTGCTAGAAACACTGCATATATTTTCTCTTTATCAGTAAGATTTGAGTCAGCAGAGATTTGGGTGTTTCTGTTTTAGAAGAAAATGTGCTACCCTCCATGGGCGGGGTAACTCCAGTGGCTACAGGCGGTTTAGCAAATGCCGGCTCTCTGCTGGGGGTTCGCTGCAGCCTTTTGCGGTTGTTCATGGCCAGGACTTGGGAAGCTGCATTTGCATTTGGCCTCTGTGTTTGATAAGAGCAGTGAGTCCTACGGATCACCGCACACCCACAATCTGCTGTCCAAGTACACACACTTGGACAGAGAGACACAAGCACAGGACACACACGGCGGTCACTCGGGGTCGAGTATGACCGTCCTCCTTGTGGGTCTTCAGGTGGGTGTAGAGGCTGGTCCTGGAGCTGCATGATGGGAGGACGCCTGTGCGTGACAGGTTTTTACCAGGGGTGGCTGATGTGTCTGCAGTCACCACACGGTGCTTGGCAGGGGGTGGCCAGAGTCCGTGGCATGGAGAACCAAGACGATTGGGGACCACCCTCTGCTGCAGCCTTCATCCACTTTCACTGCCGTTGTGACCTGGAGACATCTTCCGCCAGTTCAGCCGTTGAGGTCTTTGTTGGCTCGTGCTTCATCTGGAACCTCCGCCTTGACCTGTCCGCCTTGGGTGACCCCACCAGGAGCCAAGCTCCAGACGGCACAGCTCCTGGGATCATTGGTACACGCAAGCTTCTCCACCACGGCAAGGTGGCAGTCCAGGAGAAATCATAGGACACAGGAGACGCACATAGAACAGGACAGACACACACACACACACACGCACTGTATTCCTCTTTTTTATCTCTACTTGCAGGACTGGACGGTGAACTTGCACACAGTTGCTTGGCCTCTCCAGTGTCAGTTGGCCTCCATCTCTCTCTTTCTCTGTTGCTGTTTCTGTCCTCTCTCTCTTTGTCTCTCTCTTTGTCTCTCTCCGTCTCCGTCTCCCTCCCTCCCTCCCTCCACGTTCCTCCTCCGGCAGCAGTCCCCCTGGTGATCACACAGTTTCAGACGGTGGTTGTGAGGACTCGGGGTTCTCCGCCGGCCGTTATTCAACAGATCAGTCACTGGAATAAACTGAACACACACTCTCTGAGGCACAGCACAGTTAAAGTCAGCACATGGGAATATGAAACATACACATGTGTGCACACACTCTCACACACACACCTACGAAGACACACACTCTATGCACACACACACACACACACACCCAACCGTATCATGATAAGAGAGAAGGAAAGAGGATTCAGCCGAGTTTAAAGCCAATCTGGAGTGAAAGCTATGCAGCAGATGAGAACTCTTAATTTGATACTGGCTTCAAAACAGCCTACTACTGCGAGGGCCCCACCGAGCCCAGGCGAGCGACAACACCACGCAAACCTCGGCTCCGAACACAACAAACTTTTCATGTTTCCTCTTCAAAGGTTCGCTCTCTAATACTCTCCCAGCATGCCTTATCAAAGCACTCACATGCCAGTCTGTGTGTGTCTGTGTGTGTGTGTGTGTATGTGTGTATGTACATTGTGCGTCCTTGCATGCGCTAGTAAGAATTTGTGCTTGAATATATGCGTGTGCGCTCGTGTTCGCACACACGTTTCCAGCCCCCCTGTGAGTTCAACAGTGGGAACGAGGGGATTCCAGTCTAATTAGGACAGCCCCCCCGCCCCCCCCGCCTGCCAATTGGTGCCCGTTGGTTTGAAAACAACCGAAAGGCTTGAGGGATTTGGATCAATGCACCGTAAGGCCTGCAAAGAGGACGTCTCAGCAAGCCACGAAGTCGAATGAAGGACGTTTTATGAACCCCACTTAACGGCGCGTCTCATCAGACGCTAAAGGAGCTTAGCGATGTGACTTATTGAGACGCAGCCAAGGATTCTGATTGAAAGCTGCGTTTCCGCCTTGATGCGTTTCTGGGCACGTGGATACGCTCATGTATGCGAGCGGAGTGAGAAACACACACACACACGCACGCGCACACACATGCACACAAACTCATAAACAATCAGATACATGGGGATCGGTGGTTCGAATCCCGGCTTGGTCGGGCGTCCCTACAGACGCAAATGGCCGTGTCTGTGGGTAGGAAGCCGGATGTGGGCATGTGTCCTGGTCGCCGCACTAGTGCCTCCTCTGGTCAGTCGGGGCGCCTGCGCGGGGAGGAGGGGATCATGCTATTCCCCAATAGCGTGATCCTCCCACGTGCTACGTCCCCCTGGCGAAACTCCTCACTCAGGTGAAGAGAACATGTATAGGAGGAGGCGTGGTAGTCCGCAGCCCTCCCCGGATCAGCACAGGGGGTGGAGTAGCGACCAGGACGGCTCGGAAGAGTGGGGTAATTGGCCAAGTACAATCGGGGAGTTCACAAAAAGGGGGGAAAAATCCCCCCCCCCAAAAAAGCCAAAAAAACAATCAAATAAACAGCTCAGTGTGCACAGTGTGGGTGTGAGTTTGAGTCCCTCTCACACTGTGATGTGTTGCTAAACTTGATGTATGCGCAGCTGGACCTCAAGAGCCACCTCTCTTCCATGGACCTAATTATAGAAACCTCCAGTCTCATAGAGTCTGGACTCTCTCTCGCTCTCTGTCTCTCTCTTGCTCTCTCTGTCTGTCTTTTTCTCTCTGTCTTTCTCTCACTTTCTTTCTCTCCCGCTGTCTTTCTCTCTCTCGCTCTCTCTCCTTCAGTCACTTTCTCACATGCTCATTCACTCTTTCGCTCACTAAAACACACACACACACACACACACACACACACACACACACACACACTCCAAGTGAAACTGGGGGTTATCATGAATTTAGCACGTGTGCGTGTGTGCGTGTGCGTGTGCATCTCTTGAGGACTCCAGTGAAGTAGGGCAAGCCAGGGGAAAATGGGGCGACAGGAGGGCTGGAAGGCAGCTCAGGCAGAGCATCAATAATGGATAAACATGTTGCCATCAGGACTGAGGGAGCGAGATAGGAGGGAGACAGAAAGAAAGAGAGGGAGGGGAGACACATGGAGAGAGACAAAGGGAGACTGCTGATTGAAAGAATGAAATGAGAGAGACACATACACAGACGGAGGACAAGAGAAATGCCTCCTGTCTAAATGGCACCAGACCGTCTATGTAAATGGCAGTTAGGTCTAGTCCCCCTGAAGAACCAGGAAGTCCTGGGGACGTGACATGCCTCGTGGGGCCTCCTGGACGCCTACACACTAGTGACAAGCTCATGGCATTGCAGGTTTGAGTCCTGCCCATTGACTTTTTTGCGTTTCTCTTCTCACTCTTTCCTTTATTCTTCCCTGACTCCAGGTACGAGACAGGAGGCTCCTCCATCAACTGGGGCAGAAATGTGAAAAAAGAAATATGAGGGGAGAACACAAGGTGCCAGGCACAACGACCCCCTGCAGGGCCATGTTGATTTTGGTGCCCTAGGTGAGGTTAGGGTCTGTTGACCCCCCCCCCCCACACACACACACACACACCACATTACCCCGCCAGTACTGCCTCATCACCACCCTCTCATTCTACAGTAAAAATATGGACATCAGACATCAGTGGTTGTCAAAAAATGAATCGGGTATCAAAGAATGAATAAATTGTTAGATATTACCAACTACCCTTACCTGTTAGTAACACCAAATCAGATAGATGGATGGATGGATGGATATTTACTTTACAGTGTCTTCATCTAATGCAGAGCCTGCAAAATCCTCCATAAAATAAATTCTGCTGAAGTTCTCCGACAGCTGTTAGACAGATGAGTACGAGAGAGAGACAGGTAGGGAGATAGACAGATAGAGAAAATAAAGAGACAGACACAGACGGAAATATTAAATTAGAGACGGGTTTCTGACTCATCCATCAGCTCCACAAACAGTCGGGGGAAGTTTGACATTTGGACGCATGCACCCTGAGTCCTCTGACCAGGCTGACTGTATGACTTATTAGAAACTGATTTAATAGAGACACCATTCAGCAGTATTTCTGGTTCTGGTTCTGAAAGCACACCTCAGCCCGTCACCAACACGTTAACCGAGACTTCCTGTCTCGGTTAACGTTAACTCACATTTCTCAACGCATGTTATGTTGGAATAAGTCTCCTTTCTCGAAATATACCGATCGTCATCGCTTTTCTCGCCATGACGACGGATGGGAATGCGCTGGATCTTTGAAATAGAGAGTCGAACATTTTGATGTAAATTTGAACCATTTTTGATGAAGTTATGTCCAAAGAAGTGACTTGCCTTTTTCGTGACCTTGCCCCAGTTACCTCCAGAAATTCAGCCAGGTCATCTAGGGACCGTTCCCTGATCATTTTTCATCATATCCTGCAACTGTCGCCTCACAGCTGGAGGGTCCTGGGTTCGAGCCCCGGGGTAGTCCAACCTCGGGGGTCGTCCCGGGTCGTCCTCTGTGTGGAGTTTGCATGTTGTGTTCTCCCCGTGTCTGCGTGGGTTTCCTCCGGGTGCTCCAGTTTCCTCCCACAGTTCGAAGACGTGCAGGTCAGGTGAATCGGCCGTACTAAATTGTCCCTAGGTGTGAATGTGTCGGCCCTGTGATGGACTGGCGGTCTGTCCAGGGTGTCTCCCCGCCTGCCGCCCAATGACTGGTGGGATAGGCTCCAGCACTCCCATGACCCTGAGAGCAGGATAAGTGGTCTGGATAATGGATGGATGGATGAATCCTGCAACTGTTTTTTCCATAAAGGTGTTGACAGTGGAAAAACAAACAAATGGCACCAAAGACGACACTCCCCAACAGTACATCTGGTCCTGGACAGCACACTCTTGCTCAGTATGCTTAAACATGCCGTGTGCCACTGGGGCGAGTGCTATACTTTATATCAAGTGTCCTTGAGCGGACCCCCTGACCCTCACAATGGAAGAAAATGAAGAAAGGGGAAAATGAATCACAATAAAATGTATCACAATGGACAAAACGGCGTGTGATGTTATCCATCTAACAGCGATATGCCAAGCCCTTTGATGGCTTCAGATAAATGAAGGACGGAGCATGCAGGGTCCTCTCTGCACTCTGCACGCTACTGTCAGACCTGATTTATACTTATGCAACTTCCAGCATAGCGTGTGTGTGTGCGCATGCATGTGTGTATGTGCTTGCATGTGTGCATGCCTGTGAGAGAGAGAGAGAGAGAGAGAGAGAGAGAGAGAGAGAGAGAGAGAGAGAGCGAGAGAGAGAGAGAGAGAGAGAGAGAGAGGGGAAGAGGAGGAGAGGAGGAGACAGTCCCAAGATGCCAGAGGGCATCCAAGCACTTTTCTGTCTCTGGCCAGATAGCCCTTGTTCAGGTGTGTAGTCGTGTATGTGCATCCACATGTGTGCTTCTTGGACGGTGTGTGTCCAGAGCCGGTTGTAGTATGACTTCGGTGAAGTGGGCAGGTTTGTCCAGTGTGTGTCTCCCGGTAAGAAAGTGGGCTTGTCGATGTTGCTGCTGATGTTGTTGCGTTTATCTCAGTTTGCTCTTTTCTGACTCGGAAGGCACGTTAACGGAGGAGAAAGAGTGAAGCGCAAATGGAAAGTCAGAGGGAAAAGAGGGGAGAGCGAGAGGGATGGAGAGATTGAGTAAAAATGTGGGGGGGGGGGAGTAAAACTCATATTATTTTCAAGAAGTGCCTGCCACTTCATGTCAAAGATAATATCCCACAATGAAATGCTTTTCTTCCAAACCATTAAGTACAATTTTCTCTCAATGAAGGGCAGCCACAACTGACCAGTTTCAGTGCTTTAGTTATGCTTTTACACCCAAACCCCGAAACACTGGTCCTGGTTCAAACCCCTAGAGACTGGTCCCAGTTCAAACCTCTAGAGACTGGTCCCAGTTCAAACCTCTAGAGACTGGTCCCAGCTGAAGCCTTGATGCAAAGACAACAGCAGGCAAGTGTTGGTTGTTCTTATTATCATATTCATACTGTCATACTGATCAAACACTGTGTGTGTGTGTGTGTGTGTGTGTGTGTGTGTGTGTGTGTGTGTGTGTGTGTGTGTGTGTGTGTGTGTGTGTGTGTGTGTGTGTTTTTGTACATGTACCAGAGTGTTCTATCCTAATGTCCTAATATCCAAATATCCCCATTAGGATAGAAAAACCTGTAATCACCTACTTTGTGGGGACATTTTATGGGTCCCCACAAGGAAAAGGGTCTATTTTAGGGTTAGAACCTGGTTTAAGGGATAAGGTTAGGATTAGTTTAAGGTTAGGGTATGGGTTAAAGTTAGAATTAGGATTTTAAGGATAGGGTAAGGGTTAGGATTAGGTTAAAGTTAGGGTAAGGGTAAGGGTTGGGATTAGGTTAAAGTTAGGGTAAGGGTTAGGATTAGGTTAAGGTTAGGGTAAGGGTTAGGTTAAGGTTAGGGTAAGGGTTAGGATTAGGTTAGGGTAAGGGTTAGGATTAGGTTAAGGTTAGGGTAAGGATTAGGTTAAAGTTAGGGTTAGGATTAGGTTCAGATTAGGGTAAGGATTAGGTTAAGGTTAGGGTAAGGGTTAGGATTAGGTTAAGGTTAGGGTAAGGGTTAGAATTAGGTTAAGGTTAGGGTAAGGGTTAGGATTAGGTTAAAGTTAGGGAAAGGATTAGGTTAAAGTTAGGGTTAGGATTAGGTTAAGGTTAGGGTTAGGATTAGGTTAAGGTTAGGGTAAGGGTTAGGATTAGGTTACGGTTAGGGTTAGGGTAAGGATTAGGTTAAAGTTAGGGTTAGGATTAGGTTAAGGTTAGGGTAAGGATTAGGTTAAGGTTAGGGTAAGGGTTAGGATTAGGTTAAGGTTAGGGTTAGGATTAGGTTAAGGTTAGGGTAAGGATTAGGATTAGGTTAGGGTAAGGGTTAGGATTAGGTTAAGGTAAGGGTAAGGGCTAGGATGAGGTTAAGGTTAGGGTAAGGGTTAGGATGAGGTAAAGATTAGGGTAAGGGTTAGGATTAGGTTAAGGTTAGGGTAAGGGTTAGGATTAGGTTAAGGTTAGGGTAAGGGTTAAGTTTGGGCATGTAGTTATGATGGTTAAGGTTAGGGTTAATGGCTGTTGAATGAATGTAGCAATGAGGGGTCCCCACAAGTATAGGGTGACGTGTGTGTGTGTGTGTGTGTGTGTGTGTGTGTGGGTGGGCGGGTGTATATGCATTGCTTGTGTGTGTAAGTAAACAGCTCCCACTATTTGACTCAGTTCTTGTCCCTCTCCGTATGAGCATCTCTATTATTCCTTCCTTAATGACACTAATTAGACTGTTCCCTTTAATTAATCTGCCCTTGATTGAGCGCGCGTGTGTGCGTCTGTCTCTGTGTTCAGTGCTGCCGAGCAGGCGGGATAACCAGACTCCTAATCCCGCCCATCCTGCCGCTCTGAGCGGGGAGGGAGCGGGAACAAGGTGGCGGGCTGACTTGAACACACGCCACCTCCATTTCACCGCCTTCGTCCTGCCTGATTTTCACTCATCTTAAAAAAAATGCACATACACAGTATTGACTTTTTTCATATCTATCTAAACAGTAGCTCTCGAAATGCTTCCCTACCCAGACGAGCAAAAAGTCCTAGACAGAAAAAAGGCGAGCGATAGAAAGGTCAGCAGAGAGCAGAGTAATACTCCTCAGAGATGGGAAACACCGTACTTGAAGCTGTCACGTCTCGCCATAGTTTCCGTGTTTGAAAATTCATGTTACCTTCCAAGTCGTTTTTGTTTTGCACCGTTGGTGATGTCATAACTGGGAACGCTGGAACGCTCCAACCAATCATGTCCAACCTCCCGTTGGCAGGAGGCCAACCATTGGACAGCCCAACTGTCAATCACGGTGTGGCCGCCAATCTGGGTCGTTTATTCAAATAATGGGCCACACCGACCAAAATTGGTGCGTTTTCGCCACGGGAGGAAGGGAGGCTGTGAAATAGTTAAAGCAGCACCAGGTGCACATTTTCCTTTAAAATATCATCGTTACATTCGGTTTGGCCGCGTAGCGTAATGGCTTTGTGAGAATAACACAGTCACCATTCAGGAAACTTCCCTTGAAGCCTTTTGTCCGCCATGCATTTTGTCTGCCTGCGGACATGAAATCTCCCTGGAAATATATAGACAGGGCTTGCTTCAAGGCATACATACAACTATAGCCGTTTCATTTGACCTCATCAGTGAACATAGCTCCTCTTCCTCCGTGATAGTCTTTTGAGCTACGGTTTGTAAATAAATGCACGTATCTTATTGCTACACCATGAAGAACATCCATCCGTCCATCCGTTATCCAAACTGCTTACCCTGTTCAGGGTCTCGGGGATGCTGGAGGAGATACCCTGGACAGGCCGCCAGTCCATCACAGGGCCGACACATTCGCACCTAGAGACAGTTTGGTACAGCCGATTCACCTGACCTACATGTCTTCAGACTGTGGGAGGAAACCAGAGCACCCGGAGGAAACCCATGCAGACACAGGGAGAACATTCAAACTCCACACAGAGGACAACTCGGGATGACCCCCAATGTTGGACTACCCCAAAGCTTGAACCCAGGACCTTCTGATGTGAGGCGACCGCGCTAACCACTGCGCCACCATGCCGCCCAGAAGGACGTCTTAAGTAGTGGAAATGGATTTTACCAAAAATGTCATATAGGGGTCGCATGTTAGAAATCAACAACCTGGTGTCATCAACTCTGTGGCATCGATCCGCATGTGTTGATCCTCCAACCGGCCTCCTGGCCAAGATTCAGGCTGTGCTGGTGAACTTTTTCTGGGACAGATTGCACTGGATTCCTTGGAGTGTCCTGTACCTTCCTAGGGATGAAGGCGGTCAAGGACTGATCCATCTGGCCACCAGGGATGCAGCCTTCAGTCTACAGTTGGCCAATATTTTTTTCCTAGGATGAATCCGGAAAGTTCTCGGCCCCAGGCGCTAGGATTGGCCAAATCTGCCTGTCAGTCAACTTTCCGGATTCATCCTAGGAAAAAAATATTCGCTTACCGTACACACAGTTAAGTTGGCACAGTTAGCTTGGTTGCAAACGTGTCTAATGGTTAACAGTTAGCTAGCAAACGTGGCTAGGGTCAGGGTTAGGGTTGTTGCGCGTTCACATCAGCATTGGCTGACATGCAGATCTGGCCAATCCTAGCGCCTGAGGGGGGGAACTTTCCAGATCATCCTAGGGGAAAAATATTCGCCTACAGTTCATTCAGAGATGGCTCACTGGGCCTAGAGACAGCGTGGATACCATTAGCTCATGTAACACGTGAACATAAACTTGGAAGTAAACAACCTTGCTGAAATCCAAAAAGTTAGGCAGAATGAATGGATTTTGAAGGGAAAAAAATCAACTTAATTGATTGAATTAACTTTGAACGGAGTCGTGATTGGGCTTTGTTGCTGCAGGATGCATGGATGATAGAGGACGAGTGTGTGGTGGGCCCAGGTACAACAGCGGTGAATTAAGAGGGAGGAAACAGTCTCTGACAGGGCAGGATGAACCAGCTGGCAGAGAACAAGGTGTTGTCATCGTAGGGAAAGCAACTTTCAAAATGGAATCCATTTTACCAATGCATTACCTGCAAAAATTGAGATTGGCATTATAGCTCCCTGGGTTATCTGGAGCAAAGCAGAGAAAATAACAGAGCGAGGTGGAAAATGGGAGCGCATGACTACGTCTCACGTGTACATGTGAGAGATGTCGCCGTGGTTAAAACTCCAATTTTACTGACTTCCAGTGTTGCTTCACCTCAAAGCAGGAAAAAAAAATTAATCCTTTTTTTCCTCTCTTCCACTTTCTAAAGCCACCGAAAATGTGGTAAGACACAACTTTTGAATAATTTACTTATTTTTTCTCCCCTCTGCCTGCTGAAAACAGACCAGACCGAAAGGGTTCAAGTTAATGAAGAGAGAGCGAGGTGTATGAAGAGAGCGAAGGCAGGAGAGAGGTTAAAAACGTATTGCAGATGATTGGAGGAAAGAGAGAGAGCTGGCGCATTTAGGGTCAAAGGTCAAGAGGCAAGATCTCTGCGTTTAGATGACTTTATGCATGCTCAGTAATCAAGGTAAAACATGGGGGATCAGCAGTTCGAATCCCCGTGTGACCTCCGGCTTGGTTCGGGCGTCCCTACAGACACTATTGGCCGTATCTGCAGGTGGAAGGCTGATGTGGGTGTGTCCTGTTGCTGCACTAAGCGCCTCCTCTGGTCAGTCGGGGTGCCTGTTCGGAGGGGAGGGGGAACTGGGGGGAATAGTGTGATCCTCCCACGCGCTACATCCCCCTGGTGAAACTCCTCACTGTCAGGTGAAAAGAAGTGGCTGGTGACTCCACATGTATCGGAGAAGGCATGTGGTAGTCTGCAGCCCTCCTGGGTCGGCAGAGGGGGCGGATCAGCGACCGGGACGGCTCAGAAGAGTGGGGTAATGGGCCAAGTACAATTGGGGAGAAAAGGGGGGGTTGGGGTTGGGGTGTCCCAAATAAATAAATACATAAATAAGATAATCCAGGTAAGAAAATCACAGAAAGTTGAATCGGTTCATCTGGACACAACGTTTATCGAGAGGCGTTTCATCACTCATCTAAGTGACCTCTTCAGCCTCAACTGACTGCAGGTATCCCCACCCTTATACACAAGGCCATAACGACCAAAATCATGACCAGTTTCATATGCTAATTGCCGTGAGCATTAACTAGAGTTACAATGGCCATGTGTACTATTCACAGGAAATTTGGAATAGTTGCAGTCACAGCCTTGTAAGATGGCGACAGATGTACAAACCGGGGAAACCAAACAGACGCTGGCCTAGAGGACGGCACAACACAGGAGAGCTAACACGCCAGGCCAGGACTCTGCAGTCTACACCCATCTGCAGGCCACTGGCCCACTCTTTCCAGGATGAGGATGTGCACATCCTTGATAGGGAGGAACGCTGGTTTGAACGGGGAGTCAAAGAGGCCATCTATGTGAAGAGGGAGCGAGGAGGGGGCCTAAGAGTACACCTGTCACCATCTTACAATGCCGTGATCGCAGCTATTCTCCACACCTCTGTGAACAGTACACATGGCCACTGCAACGCTAGTCACTGCTCACGGTTATTTGCATATGAACCCGGTCGTGGGTTTCGGTCGTTGTGCCCCTGTGTTGTGTATAAGGGTGGGACTCCTGCAGTCAGCTGAGACTGAAGAGGTCACTTAGACGAGCGATGAAACGTTTCTCATAATAAACGTTGTGTCGGGGGCACCCCGGTGGCTCACCTGAGTCCTACCGCCAGCGACCGGGGTTCGAATCCGGCTCGGGCCCTGTTGCTGCATGTCGTCCGCTCTCTCCCCCCTGTCTTCCCCGTCTCTCTCGACTATCGCTATCTCATAAAAGGGGGAAAATGCAAATAAATAAATAAATAGAAATAAGAACGAGGGGGGCAAAAACAAAAACGTGTCCGGATGAGCTGATCCAACTTCCTGTGATGTGTATCAAGCCTTTCCGTGAGAAGCTGAATAATGCAGTGCAAGTGTGCGCGCGCGTGTGTGTGTGTGCGTGTGCGCGCGCGCGTGTGTTTGGTTGATTGTCAAAAAAAAAGGGTGCTTAGCAGCCCTCTGCCTGTGGCTTTGTGTATCTAAGCAGAGAGGGAACCGATCACACAAACACAAGCACGCATTTGCAGGGATGATATGCGTTCACGTGCTTCAAACACCCACACACTTGTTTGTGTAGCCCGGTATCACAATATCACAATACCCCGATATCACACACCCTGGCTGCAAATGAGTCAGTCAAAATAAAAGTGTGCGTGCGTGTAGGTGGGGCAGGCAATAAACCCGGCACAAGAAAAAGGGAAATTGCGCGAGAAGGAGAGGAAGGAGGGGAGGGGACGTGAGATAGCTTTCGGAGGTGCCACCTATGCAGCCTCGCCACCGTCGTGAAGCCAGAAAGAAGAAGAAGAAAAAAAGAGGAGGAGGCGGAGGCGGAGGCGGCGGCATCACAGCATCAGCATACAAACGTCTCGGTAATGAAGCCGCCGCCGCGTTCCCGGGCTCGAACCACGTCGACCGGCCTATCCATCTCCCCCATGCATTATTCACCGCGCACAGCCATTTTACCGCCCCACGCATCCAGCTGAGATTGGTTCCAGTTTTTATTTATCTGTTTTTCATCCCCTCCCCTCCCCTCGCCCCGCTTCCCCCCCCCCCGTCCCTCCCTCCCCTCCCTCCTTTCCGCTGCTTTTCAATTAAATTAGGCCGAGAGAGACGCTAAATCCATGCGGCCGAGGCTGCCCACATGACAAATTAGACTATCAGCTAGACAGAGAGGGGGGGGGGGAGAGGGGGGAGAGAGGGGGGGGGGAGATAACGTGCTGATGGGCTTAACTCAGGTATGCTGGCAATGCGGAAATTCTCTGTTAGCTTAAGGAGCTGAAGTGACAATATGATCCAGTTGGACCATTATGCTGATTTAAAAAGGAAGAAGAAGAAGAAGAAGAAGAAGCAGAAGAAGAAGAAGAAGAAAAGAGCCTGTCAGCAGTCACAGATACTATTAGCGCTCTCCCTCCAAGTCGCTCAGATGATTACAGGTTGCTTCTTTTTTTAATCTAACAGGGGAAAGTTTTGTTTTGACCCAGAGATAGTGCTTACCGCAGACCACGTGACCAGATATCAGTTGGCCTTTTTTTTTTGGGAGGAGGGGGGGGGGGGGTTCCCTCTTTTTCTCCCCAATTGTACCTGGCCAGTTACCCCACTCCTCCGAGCCGTCCCGGTCGCTGCTCCGCCCCCTCTGCCGATCCGGGGAGGGCTGCAGACCACCACATGCCTCCTCCCATACATGTGGAGTCGCCAGCCGCTTCTTTTCACCTGACAGTGAGGAGTTTGGCCAGGGGGACGTAGCGTGTGGGAGGATCATGCTGCCCCCCCCCCCCCAGTTCCCCCTTCCCCCCTGAACAGGCGCCCCGACTGACCAGAGGAGGCGCTAGTGCAGCAGCCAGGACACATACCACATCTGGCTCCTCACCTGCAGACACGGCCAATTGTGTCTGTAGGGACGCCCGACCAAGCCGGAGATAATACGAGGATTCGAACCGGCGGTCCCCGTGTTGGGAGGCAACGGGACAGACCGCTACACTACCCAGACGCCCGTGGCCGTTCCTTGTTAACACTGATCAGGTCTCTGTCAGCATCTGCTGTCGTCAGCAGGTGTTATGTATACACACACGTGCAGCAGTGATGCGTATAATGCGATTTTAAATGGTCTTGGAGGACGTCTCCGACTCTACCGGGACGGACGCTGTTTTTGACCGTCTTCACAGTTGTGGCTCCGGGCCATCAAAACAGCACCATGTCCTGCTAGCCGGCGCTGATAGTTTGGGCCCACAGAGTGGCAGACCGGATGGCGGGGGTGTGAATCCTTGTGAAGCATCAAAGCACAGTGGGCCAGAGACCACAGAGGACGCATACAGGATGCTAGCGTACTTCAGGATTGGTGGCCTGCAGGCTGGTTGGGGAGGGGGGGGGGTCTTAAAGAAGCCCACATCAAACACACTGCAGTGGACCCGGTCTGTGTTGTGGTCTGACCTGGCCGACTTTGGCTACGCTTCCAGCCAAATGTTTGTGCAAGCGGATATCCGGGAAGTAGACCAAATCAGATGCTCGTCACGTCATGTGTGTCGCCGTGGAGTCACGTTGTGCGAGTAAACAACAGCCTTCCTGTGTGTGTCCCGCACTTTCGGGGATATTTAGGATTTTTTTTTTTTTATCATGGAAACGAGCGGCGTCCCTTCTATCCGGCGCCTCGGTATTTGCACAAACGCACAACGGCGGGCTCGCTTCTGAAGGACACGTCCCCCCCCCCCCCCCACACACACACACACACTTCACGGTCCATATGTGCGTCTCTTCGTGTCTAAGTGTGAATGTCAGCGAACACGTGGTGTGTTGGGGTGGAGGGGGGTGCGGTGGGGCAGGTAAAGATACACCCCCCCCCCACACACACACAGTTATAGGAGAGTCAACAGCAATTTCAGGGAGCCCAGTGTTCCTGGATGGACAGAAACCCAAACCGAGCAATTAAAGGAAAGGTCAGGCGGGAGAGATCGCACAAAGCACGGAGAACAGACACACAAACCCGCGTCGCGCACTCTCTCAGACACGCCGAGACACAAACACACAGCTGCTACGGCGACGCACTTCGCGCACATTGCACGGATGCACATAATTGCAGGATTATCATTACAGAAAGCGCAAAAAGGTCACATAAACACACACGGGCTCGGCGACAGGTACACACACACACACACACACACACGCACACACACACATGCAGGCGCGCACACAGACACACACACGCATCATTTTTCCACATTTTGAAAGTCACTGTTGCATGCTGAAGGGTAGTTAAGTTGGTGACATTTCACCGCGGGGCTTTCTAATGAGATGAGAAGTGTATAATTGGGACAGAAAGGGAGGCCTGGGCGCCGCGGCCGGCGTTAACAGCTGAGACGGGACGGGGCAGCGGGGGGGGGGGTGGGGGCGGGGGGGCAACAGAGGGGGGTGTCACCTGATGTGCCAAATCTACTAATTTTTGCTTAGATGGGACAAACATATGGACGGGAAGAGGAGCCAGAAGAAAAGGCAGAGGAGGCTGGGAGGGGGCTAAAATTGGGCAGGGAGGCTGGAGAAGAAAGAGAGGCTGGGAGAGACAAGGCAGTGAGTCAGAGTTAACGGAGGGAAGAGAGGGGAGGGGGTGAGCGGGGGGGGGGGAGGGAGAGAGACACTCAGCTGGGGAGAACACAGAAAAGTCATAACCCAGATTCAATTAATGTGTGATTGCTGTTCTATTGCTCTAATATTGTACAGCTGAGAGCCGTTCATATTTCAAACCAGGGCCCAGCACCAGCCTCATTTAGGATCCCACACACACACACACACACACACACACACACACACACACACACACACACATACACACACACACACACTCACACACACACACACACATACACACACACACACACACATACACACACACACACACACACACACACACACACACATTTACATGGACTCACCCCCCCAACACACACACACACACATTTACACAGAATCACACTCCCTCTCTCTCATTGACACATGCATGCATGCACTCTCTCTCACACA